>NC_041389.1:39614463-39670294 GCF_002162155.2 Triticum dicoccoides
GCAAAAACTGGATGTACCTCATGTAAAAACTGGACAATCTCTTCCAAAGTATTAGGGTTTCGGACGAAAACGCATCTGTTACACCGGCACTTCATTTTTTTTAAACTTATTACAACTCCAGACTATTTTTGCGTTCAGTATGCACCATTAAAAGCCAAGTCATAAACTTTCAACCCTTCCTGGCATCATTAGATATTTTCCATGCATTTAAAGATTTGTTTTGAGCTAAATGACCCTGAAATTGAAAAGCACTACAAATGAACTCTAAAAAGGTTGGAACTTGGCATGGTATCATCATTTCACCCACATAGCATGTGCGAAAAAGTAGAGAGGCTTACGGCAAAAACTGGATGCACCTCGTGTACAAACTGGACAATCTCTTTCGAAGTATCAGGGTTTCGGACGAAAACTCATCTATTACACTGACACTTCATTTTTTTTAACTTATTACAACTCCAAAAAAAATTGCGTTCAGTATGCACCATTCAAAGCCACGTCATAAACTTTCAACCCTTCCTGGCATCATTAGCTATTTTTCATGCATTTAAAGATTTGTTTTGAGCTAAATGACCCTGAAATTGAAAAAGCACTACAAATGAACTCTAAAAAGGTTGGAACTTGGCATGGTATCATCATTTCACCCACATAGCATATGCGAAAAAGTAGAGAGAGTTATGGCAAAAACTGGATGCACCTCGTGTAAAAACTGGACGATCTCTTCCAAAGTATTAGGGTTTCGGACGAAAACGCATCTGTTACACCGGCACTTCATTTTTTTAAACTTATTACAACTCCAGACTATTTTTGCGTTCAGTATGCACCATTAAAAGCCACGTCATAAACTTTCAACCCTTCCTGGCATCATTAGATATTTTTCATGCATTTAAAGATTTGTTTTGAGCTAAATGACCCTGAAATTGAAAAGCACTACAAATGAACTCTAAAAAGGTTGGAACTTGGCATGGTATCATCATTTCACCCACATAGCATGTGCGAAAAAGTAGAGAGGGTTACGGCAAAAACTGGATGCACCTCGTGTACAAACTGGACAATCTCTTTCGAAGTATCAGGGTTTCGAACGAAAACTCATCTATTACACCGGCACTTCATTTTTTTAAACTTATTACAACTCCAGACTTTTTTTGCGTTCAGTATGCACCATTTAAAGCCACGTCATAAACTTTCAAGCCTTCTTGACATCATTAGCTATTTTTCATGCATTTAAAGGTTTGTTTTGAGTTAAATGATCCTGAAATTGAAAAGCACTACAAATGAACTCTAAAAAGGTTGGAACTTGGCATGGTATCATCATTTCACCTACATAGCATGTGCGAAAAAGTAGAGAGGGTTACGGCAAAAACTGGATGCACCTCGTGTGCAAACTGGACAATCTCTTTAAAGTATCATGGTTTGGACGAAAACTTATCTGTTACACTGGCACTTCATTTTTTTAAACTTATTACAACTCTAGATTTTTTTTGCGTTCAGTATGCACCATTCAAATCCATGTCATAAACTTTCAACCCTTCCTGGCATCATTAGCTATTTTTCATGCATTTAAAGATTTGTTTCGAGCTAAATGACCTTGAAATTGAAAAGCACTACAAATGAACTCTAAAAAGGTTGGAACTTGGCGTGGTATTATCATTTCACCCATATAGCATGTGCGAAAAAGTAGAATGGGTTATGGCAAAAACTGGATGCACCTCGTGTACAAACTGGACAATCTCTTTCGAAGTATCAGGGTTTCGGACGAATAAATAAATAAATAAATAACCCTGAAATTGAAAAGCAAATAAATAAATAAAACAACTTAGAATTAAATAAAAGAAAATAAATGAAGCAGAAGAGAAAAAACAACATCAACGAAAACTCTGCGCGCTGCCTAGTGGACCTGCGTGGCCTTGGGCGTGAAAGCATAGACATTTCATAGTTAATCTCCTGCGAGACTTATTTGATCCTCTGTCCAGTTTTTATTTTCAAACACCGGACAGTGTATTAGGGGCTATTGTATATACTGTGACATTCTTTTTATATTTAATTGTGTTGCTTACCTCAAAGCCTGTTGAAGGCTTGTGCAGGCTTCGGTTAACCCGCTTTTTGCGGTGAATCTTCCCAATCACCATGCCCATAAGGGCGCGGTGCTCTTCAACAATGGAAGCACCTTGCAGCGCTTCCAACAAAGTGTCCGGCGCCTCTGGATGGACAGAGGTCACCGGCGGAATAGGCGCACCCCCTTCCCTTGAAAGAGGTTGCTTGCCTGATTCCGGAGCCGTATGGGTCTCCGGAATTGTATTCGGCTGAGGGCCGAATTCAGTATGGCCCCCGTCGTCAGTGTCCATGGCGGTTTGCTCCCCCATGTGTCCGACTGCCGAGGTTTTACCCTCCGGCGCCACCCTGGCGGCCTCATGAGTCCCTCCCTGGCCTGGGTTCCTTTGGGACAACACCTCGGTGTTATCCATGGCCTTGGGGGAGGAGGCCGCCGGGAGAGTCTCGCTGTCCATCGCCGCCGGGTCCAGCGAGTCCTCCGATGAGGATCGCTCGAGGTTGGACCAAGCCGGACTGTGAAGGAAATATGCCCTAGAGGCAATAATAAAGTTATTATTTATTTCCTTATTTCATGATAAATGTTTATTATTCATGCTAGAATTGTATTAATCGGAAACATGATACATGTGTGAATACATAAAAAAAACTAAATGTCACTAGTATGCCTCTACTTGACTAGCTCATTAATCAAAGATGGTTATGTTTCCTAACCATAGACATGAGTTGTCATTTGATTAACGGGATCACATCATTAGGAGAATGATGTGATTGACACGACCCATTCCGTTAGCTTAGCACTTGATCATTTAGTATGTTGATATTGCTTTCTTCATGACTTATACATGTTCCTACAACTATGAGATTACGCAACTCCCGTTTACCAGAGGAACACTTTGTGTGCTACCAAACGTCACAACGTAACTGGGTGATTATAAAGGAGCTCTACAGGTGTCTCCAAAGGTACATGTTGAGTTGGCATATTTCGAGATTAGGTTTTGTCACTCCGATTGTCAGAGAGGTATCTTTGGGCCCTCTCGGTAATGCACATCACCATAAGCCTTGCAAGCAATGTAGCTAATGAGTTAGTTACGGAATGATGCATTACAGAACGAGTAAAGAGACTTGCCGGTAACGAGATTGAACTAGGTATTGGATACCGATGATCAAATCTCAGGCAAGTAACATACCAATGACAAAGGGAACAACGTATGTTGTTATGCGGTTTGACCGATAAAGATCTTCGTAGACTATGTAGGAGCCAATATGAGCATCCAGGTTCCGCTATTGGTTATTGACCGGAAACGTGTCTCGGTCATGTCTACATAGTTCTCGAACCCGTAGGGTCCGCACGCTTAAGGTTTCGATGACAGTTATATTATGAGTTTATGAGTTTTGATGTACCGAAGATTGTTCGGAGTCCCGGATGTGATCACGGACATGACGAGGGGTCTCGAAATAGGGATGGCACCTGCAGGGTTTGGGTATGGGTGGAGCTACCCCATACCCTTACCCGTCCGCTCCTAGCTTACCCATCACGCTTACCCATACCCGTCAATGGGTACAATTTTTTCCCATGCCCGTTACCCGACAGGGTAGATGGGCACCCGCGGGTAAAATTACCCACATTTGCAAAGCATCAGTTTGACCAACTAGTAGTCATAATCGACAACATATAATTATAATCTATAAACAAACAACATATTATGCAACAAGACACACTTTTAAACAACAACACATCATAAACAACACCATACTTAATAAACAACATCACTTTCTCTTGAATAACAATACATTGAAACATCTTCACATAAGTCATACATTTTGAGTTCACAAATTTATGACAAAGTTTAGAGATAATTTTGAGTTCATACAGATTTTATATGGGTACATGGGTATGTGGGTATGGGTTATACGATCCCATACCCGTACCCGCTCTACCCCGATGGGTTTAACTTTTCCCTATTTATATACCCATGGGTAATTTTTTGTCTCATACCCTTACCCTAATAGGGTTTTTACCCGCAGGGTACGTGGGTAATGGGTACCCATTGCCATCCCTATCTCGAAATGGTCGAGACATGAAGATTGATATATTGGAAGCCTATATTTGGATATCGGAAGTGTTCCGGGTGAAATCAGGATTTTACGGGAGTACCGGGGGGTTACCGGACCCCCCCCCCCCGGGGGCTTAATGGGCCATAGTGGGCCTTAGTGGAGAAGAAGAGAGGCGGCCAGGGCTGGGACGCATGCCCCTCCCCCCTAGTACGAATAGGACAAGGAGAGGGGGGCGGCACCCCCCCTTTCCTTCCTCTCTCTCCCTCCTCTTTCCCCCCTTCTCCAAGTCCAACAAGGAAGGAGGGAGTCCTACTCCCGACTCTCCATGGCGCGCCTCCTCCCTGGCCGGTCGCCCCCTCCCCCCTTGCTCCTTTATATACGGGGGCAGGTGGCACCTCTAGACACAACAATTGATCTCTTGATCTCTTAGCCGTGTGCGGTGCCCCCCTCCACCATAGTCCTCCTCGATAACATTGTAGCGGTGCTTAGGCGAAGCCATGAGATGTTCCAGGAGTTGAAGTTAATATTTCAAGCAAATGCCCGGATTGAGAGATATGAAGTCTCCAATAAGTTCTGTAGCTGCAAGATGGAGGAGAATAGTTCTGTCAATGAACACATACTCAAAATGTCTGGGTATAATAATCACTTGATTCAACTGGGAGTTAATCTTCCTGATGATAGTGTCATTGACAGAATTCTTCAATCACTGCCACCAAGCTACAAGAGCTTCGTGATGAACTATAATATGCAAGGGATGGATAATACTATTCCCGAGCTCTTCGCAATGCTAAAGGCTGCGGAGGTAGAAATCAAAAAGGAGCATCAAGTGTTGATGGTCAATAAGACCACCAGTTTCAAGAAGAAGGGCAAAGGGAAAAAGAAGGGGAACTTCAAGAAGAACATCAAACAAGTTGCTGCTCAAGAGAAGAAACCCAAGTCTGGACCTAAGCCTGAGACTGAGTGCTTCTACTGCAAGCAGACTGGTCACTGGAAGCGGAACTGCCCCAAGTATTTGGCGGATAAGAAGGATGACAAGGTGAACAAAGGTATATGTGATATACATGTTATTGATGTGTACCTTACTAATGCTCGCAGTAGCACCTGGGTATTTGATACTGGTTCTGTTGCTAATATTTGCAACTCGAAACAGGGACTACGGATTAAGCGAAGATTGGCTAAGGACGAGGTGACGATGCACGTGAGAAATGGTTCCAAAGTCGATGTGATCGCGGTCGGCATGCTACCTCTACATCTACCTTCGGGATTAGTTTTAGACCTGAATAATTATTATTTGGTGCCAGCATTGAGCATGAACATTATATCTGGATCTTGTTTGATGTGAAACGGTTATTCATTTAAATCAGAGAATAATGGTTGTTCTACTTATATGAGTAATATCTTTTATGGTCATGCACCCTTGAAGAGTGGTCTATTTTTATTAAATCTCGATAGTAGTGACACACATATTCCTAATGTTGAAGCCAAAAGATGCAGAGTTGATAATGATAGTGCAACTTATTTGTGGCACTATCGTTTGGGTCATATTGGTGTAAAGCGCATGAAGAAACTCCATACTGATGGACTTCTAGAATCACTTGATTATGAATAATTTGGTACTTGCAAACCGTGCCTCATGGGCAAGATGACTAAAACGCCGTTCTCCGGAACTATGGAGCGAGCAACTGATTTATTGGAAATCATACATATCGATGTGCGTGGTCCAATGAATGTTGAGGCTCGCGGCGGGTATCGTTATTTTCTCACCTTCACAGATGATTTGAGCAGATATGGGTATATCTACTTAATGAAACACAAGTCTGAAACATTTGAAAAGTTCAAAGAATTTCAGAGTGAAGTGGAAAATCATCGTAACAAGAAAATAAAGTTTCTACGATCTGATCATGGAGAAGAATATTTGAGTTACGAGTTTGGTTTACATTTGAAATAATGCGGAATAGTTTCGCAACTCACGCCACCCGGAACACCACAGCGTAATGGTGTGTCCGAACGTTGTAATCGTACTTTACTAGATATGGTGCGATCTATGATGTCTCTTACTGATTTACCGTTATCGTTTTGGGGTTATGCTTTAGAGATGGCCGCATTCACGTTAAATAGGGCACCATCAAAATCCGTTGAGACGACTGATGACCCACAAGTGTAAGGGATCTATCGTAGTCCTTTCGATAAGTAAGAGTGTCAAACCCAACGAGGAGTAGAAGGAAATGATAAGCGATTTTCAGTAAGGTTTTCTCTGCAAGC
The DNA here is from genome assembly GCF_002162155.2 of Triticum dicoccoides. Lineage (NCBI taxonomy): Eukaryota > Viridiplantae > Streptophyta > Magnoliopsida > Poales > Poaceae > Triticum > Triticum dicoccoides. The sequence continues at coordinate 39,620,830 of NC_041389.1, forward strand.
ACTGAAATTATAGGTGATAGATAGTTTTGTGATAAGATAAATAGTACCAAGTAATAAGTAAACAAAGTAAATAAAGTGCAGCAAGGTGGCCCAATCCTTTATGTAGCAAAGGATAAGACTGGACAATTTCTAATAATGAGAAAGGAGCTCCCGAGGAGACATGGGAATTATCGTCAAGCTAGTTTTCATCACGTTCATATGATTCGCGTTCGATACTTTGATAATTTGATATGTGGGTGGACCGGTGCTTGGGTACTGCCCTTACTTGGACAAGCATCCCACTTATGATTAACCCCTATTGCAAGCATCCGCAACTACAACAAAAGTATTAAGGTAAACCTAACCATAGCATGAAACATGTGGATCCAAATCAACCCCTAACGAAGCAACACATAAACTAGGGTTTAAGCTTCTGTCACTTTAGCAACCCATCATCTACTTATTACTTCCCTATGCCTTCCTCTAGGCCCAAATAATGGTGAAGTGTCATGTAGTCGATGTTCGCATGACACCACTAGAGGAGAAGACAACATACGTCTCATCAAAATATCGAACGAATACCAAATTCACATGACTACTAATAGAAAGACTTCACCCATGTCCTCATGAACAAACGTAACTACTCAAAAAGCATATTCATGTTCATAATCAGAGGTGTAATAATATGCATTAAGGATCTGAACATATGATCTTCCACCAAGTAAACCAATAAGTATCAACTACAAGGAGTAATCAACACTACTAGCAACCCACAGGTACCAATTTGTGGTTTTGATACAAGATTGGATACAAGAGATGAACTAGGGTTTGGATAGGAGATGGTGCTGGTGAAGATGTTGATGGAGATTGACCCCCTCCCGATGAGAGGATCATTGGTGATGACGTTGGTGATGATTTCCTCCTTCCGGAGGGAAGTGTCCCCGGCAAAACAGCTCCGCCAGAGCCCTAGATTGGTTCCGCCAAGGTTCCACCTCGTGGCAGCGGAGTTTCATCCCGTAAGCTTGCCCATGATTTTTCCAGGGTAAAAGCCTTCATATAGCGGAAGATGGACACCGGAGGGCCACCGGGGGCCCCAGGAGACAGGGGGCGCGCCCAGTAGGGGGGCGTCCCCCACCCTCCTGGCCAGGGTGTGGGCCCCCTGATGTATTTCTTCCGCTCAATAATTCTTAATAAATCCAAAAATATGTTTCGTGGAGTTTCAGGACTTTTGGAGCAGTGCAGAATAGGTTTCCAATGTTTGCTCCTTTTCCAGCCAGAATTCCAGCTGCCGGCATTCCCCCTCTTCATGATAAACCTTGTAAAATAAAAGAGAATAGCCATAAGTATTGAGATATAATGTGTAATAACAGCCCATAATGCAATAAATATTGATATAAAAGCATGATGCAAAAATGGACGTATCAACGACGCCTTATGAACTGTGGTTTGGCAAGAAACCAAAGTTGTCGTTTCTTAAAGTTTGGGGTTGCGATGCTTATGTGAAGAAACTTCAACCAGATAAGCTCGAACCCAAATCAGAGAAATGTGTCTTCATAGGATACCCAAAAGAGACTATTGGGTACACCTTCTATCACAGATCCGAAGGCAAGGCTTTTGTTGCTAAATTCGGATCCTTTCTAGAGAAGGAGTTTCTCTCGAAAGAAGTGAGTGGGAGGAAAGTAGAACTTGATGAGGTAACTGTACCCGCTCCCTTATTGGAAAGTAGTTCATCACAGAAACTGGTTCCTGTGACAACTACACCAATCTGTGAGGAAGCTAATGATATTGATCATGAAACTTCAGATCAAGTTACTACCGAACCTCGTAGGTCAACCAGAATAAGATCCACACCAGAGTGGTACGGTAATCCTATTCTAGAAGTCATGTTACTTGACCATGACGAACCTACGAACTATGAGGAAGCGATGATGAGCCCAGATTCCGCAAAATGGCTTGAGGCCATGAAATCTGAGATGGGATCCATGTATGAGAACAAAGTATGGACTTTGGTTGACTTTCCCGATGATCGGCAAGCCATTGAGAATAAATGGATCTTCAAGAAGAAGACTGACGCTGATGGTAATGTAATTGTCTACAAAGCTCGACTTGTTGCAGAAGGTTTTCGACAAGTTCAAGGGGTTAACTACGATGAGACTTTCTCACCCGTAGCAATGCTTAAGTCTGTCCGAATCATGTTAGCAATTGCCGCATTTTATGATTATGAAATATGGCAAATGGATGTCAAAACTGTGTTCCTGAATGGATTTCTGGAAGAAGAGTTGTATATGATGCAACCAGAAGGTTTTGTCGATCCAAAAGGTGCTAACAAAGTGCAAGCTCCAACGATCCATTTATGGACTGGTGCAAGCCTCTCGGAGTTGGAATAAACGCTTTGATAGTGTGATCAAAGCATATGGTTTTATACAGACTTTTGGAGAAGCCTGTATTTACAAGAAAGTGAGTGGGAGCTCTGTAGCATTTCTGATATTATATGTAGACGACATATTGTTGATTGGAAATGATATAGAATTTCTGGATAGCATAAAGGGATACTTGAATAAAAGTTCTTCGATGAAAGACCTCGGTGAAGCTGCTTACATATTGGGCATCAAGATCTATAAAGATAGATCAAGCCGCTTAATTGGACTTTCACAAAGCACATACCTTGATAAAGTTTTGAAAAAGTTCAAAATGGATCAGGCAAAGAAAGGGTTCTTGCCTATATTACAAGGTGTGAAGTTGAGTCAGACTCAATGCCCGACCACAACAGAAGATAGAGAGAAAATGAAAGATGTTCCCTATGCTTCAGCCATAGGCTCTATAATGTATGCGATGTTGTGTACCAGACCTGACGTATGCTTAGCAATAAGTTTGGCAGGGAGGTACCAAAGTAATCCAGGAGTGGATCATTGGACAACAGTCAAGAATATCCTGAAATACTTGAAAAGGACTAAGGATATGTTTCTCGTTTATGGAGGTGACAAAGAGCTAGTCGTAAATGGTTACGTCGATGCAAGCTTTGTCACTGATCCGGATGATTCTAAATCGCAAACCGGATATGTGTTTATATTAAACGGTGGAGTTGTCAGTTGGTGTCGTTCTAAACAAAGCGTCGTGGCGGGATCTACATGCGAAGCAGAGTAGATAGCTGCTTCGGAAGCAGCAAATGAAGGAGTCTGGATGAAGGAGTTCATTTCCGATCTAGGTGTCATACCTAGTGCATCGGGACCAATGAAGATCTTCTGTGACAATACTGGTGCAATTGCTTTGGCAAAGGAATCCAGATTTCACAAGAGGACCAAACACATCAAGAGACGCTTCAATTCCATCCGGGACCAAGTCCAGGTGGGAGACATAGAGATTTGCAAGATACATACGGATCTGAATGTTGCAGACCCATTGACTAAGCCTCTTCCACGAGCAGAACATGATCGAGACCAAGGCTCCATGGGTGTTAGAATCATTACTGTGTAATCTAGATTATTGACTCTAGTGCAAGTGGGAGACTGAAGGAAATATGCCCTAGAGGCAATAATAAAGTTATTATTTATTTCCTTATTTCATGATAAATGTTTATTATTCATGCTAGAATTGTATTAACCGGAAACATGATACATGTATGAATACATAGACAAAACTAAATGCCACTAGTATGCCTCTACTTGACTAGTTCATTAATCAAAGATGGTTATGTTTCCTAACCATAGACATGAGTTGTCATTTGATTAACGGGATCACATCATTAGGAGAATGATGTGATTGACATGACCCATTCTGTTAGCTTAGCACTTGATCGTTTAGTATGTTGATATTGCTTTCTTCATGACTTATACATGTTCCTACAACTATGAGATTACGCAACTCCCGTTTACCGGAGGAACACTTTGTGTGCTACCAAATGTCACAACGTAACTGGGTGATTATAAAGGAGCTCTACAGGTGTCTCCAAAGGTACATGTTGAGTTGGCATATTTCGAGATTAGGTTTTGTCACTCTGATTGTCGGAGAGGTATCTCTGGGCCCTCTCGGTAATGCACATCACTATAAACCTTGCAAGCAATGTAGCTAATGAGTTAGTTATGGAATGATGCATTACAGAACAAGTAAAGAGACTTGCCGGTAACGAGATTGAACTGGGTATTGGATACCGACGATCAAATCTCGGGCAAGTAACATACCAATGACAAAGGGAACAACGTATGTTGTTATGCGGTTTGACCGATAAAGATCTTCATAGAATATGTAGGAGCCAATATGAGCATCCAGGTTCTGCTATTGGTTATTGACCGGAAACGTGTCTCGGTCATGTCTACATAGTTCTCGAACCCGTAGGGTCCGCACGCTTAAGGTTTCGATGACAGTTATATTATGAGTTTATGAGTTTTGATGTACCGAAGATTGTTCGGAGTCCGGGACGGATATGACGAGGAGTCTCAAAATGGTCGAGACATGAAGATTGATATATTGGATGCCTATATTTGGATATCGGAAGTGATCCGGGTGAAATCAGGATTTTACCGGAGTACCGGGGGGTTACGGGAACCCCCCGGGGGCTTAATGGGCCATAGTGGGCCTTAGTGGAGAAGAAGAGAGGCGGCCAGGGCTGGGACGCATGCCCCTCCCCCCTAGTCCGAATAGGACAAGGAGAGGGGGGGCACCCCCCCCCCCTTTTCCTTCCTCTCTCTCCCTCCTCTTTCCCCCCTTCTCCAAGTCCAACAAGGAAGGAGGGAGTCCTACTCCCGACTCCCCATGGCGCGCCTCCTCCCTGGACGGCCGCCCCCTTCCCCCTTGCTCCTTTATATACGGGGGCAGGGGGCACCTCTAGACACAACAATTGATCTCTTGATCTCTTAGTCGTGTGCGGTGCCCCCCTCCACCATAGTCCTCCTCGATAACATTGTAGCGGTGCTTAGGCGAAGCCCTGCGACGGTAGAAAATCAAGATCGTCACCACGCCGCCGTGCTGACAGAACTCTGCCTCGACACTCGGTTGGATTGGAGTTCGAGGGACGTCATCGAGCTGAACGTGTGCTAGAACTCGGAGGTGCCGTAGTTTTGGTGCTTGATCGGTCGGGCCGTGAAGACGTACAACTACATCAACTGCGTTGTTCTAACGCTTCCGCTTTCGGTCTACGAGGGTACGTAGACAACACTCTCCCCTCTTGTTGCTATGCATCACCATGATCTTGCGTGTGCGTAGGAAAATTTTGAAATTACTACGTTCCCCAACAGACTGCAGACGCATGATTCTAAAACGTTAATACTATGCAGTAGTGAGGCCGGCTATATGAACGTGTCCGGGTTTTTAGTACTCACGATTTAGCCAGGGGCTTGACCCTGGGAGTCCACTCCGAGCTCCTGTTGGTGGCTACGATGGAGTCGTCCGGAAGGGAAGTTTTCCCCTTCTTGGACGCTTCGGCCTCCAAACGTGTGGAGGTCGTCCTCTTCTTTCTCCCTCTCGCAGGGGGGGTGGCTTTCGTCTTCTTCCTCCTCCTCTTCCTCGTCTTCTTCGATGGCGGAGGAGTGAGCCTCGGTGTCTTCGGACGTCGCGTCCGAAGTGCCATTATGACGGAGACTGCCTCTGGTCTCCTTGGTCTCCTTCTTGGCCTTCTTCTTTGGCGCCTTATAAGGCGCCGGGACCAGCATCTTCGTTAGAAGTGGACATGTTGGATCCTCGGGTAGCGGAGGTGGACAGTAAATCCGCTCCGCCTTCTTTGTCCAGCCCTGAGAGAATCATGAGGGAACTTTAGGCGTTTCCCTCAAATATGCGAGTAAAGGATACACCTTGAAAACATGTAAAGACTTACCGAACTAGCTTGTCGGTCCAATTTGTGGCCACGATCCTTGGTCGAGTCCGGCCATGACTTGCTGGGCTTGAATAGCACCTTCCAGATGTCTTTGTGCGTTGTGCCGAAGAACTCCAGTAGGGTCTGGTGCTTGGCCGGATCGAACTCCCATAGATGGCAAGTTCGGCTTTGGCATGGAAGGATCCGGCGAACTAGCATCACCTGGACCACATTGACAAGCTTGATGTTCTTGTCCACCATGCTCTTGATACGCGCCTGGAGCGCAGTCAGTTCGTCTGACAAAGACCAGTCCAGGCCCTTCTCGGGCCAGGAGGTGAGCCGCATCGGAGCTCCAGATCGAATTTCGGGAGCCGCGACCCAGGTGGTGTCGTGTGGCTAAGTGACGTAGAACCACTATTGTTTCCATCCTTTGACAGACTCGTTGAATGTACCTGATGGCCATGTGACATTGGGCATCTTGCTCACCATGGCGCCTCTACACTCTACGTGTTCGCCGCCCACCACCTTCAGCTTCACATTGAAGGTTCTTAACCACAGTCCGAAGTGTGGAGGAACGCGGAGGAAGGCCTCGTACACGACGATGAATGTCGAGATGTTGAGGAAAGAATTTGGGGACAGATCATGGAAATCTATCCCATAGTAGTACATGAGTACGTGAACAAATGGGTGGAGAGGAAATCCCAGCCCGCGGACAAAGTGAGGGCGGAATACAACCCTCTCATGGGGCTCCGGAGTAGGGACGATCTGTCCCTCGACCGGAAGACAGTGTGCGATCTCCTTGGCCAGATACTCGGCCTCCCGGAGTTTCTTGATATCCTTCTCCTTAACGGAGGAGGCCATCCACTTGCCCTGCGCTTCGGATCCGGGCATGGCTGGAGTGCTTTTTGGAGGCGGAAAAGATGAGAGCTTGGGCGCTGGAGCTCGAGGATGGGGAAGCAGAGAGAAGGCATGGGTGAAAGAGTTGGATCCTTATCTCTTTATAAAGGCAGTGAATATCAAGCGCCTCCCCACTTTCCCTAAAAACTCGCTTATCCTCGAGGGCCATGCTAACGGTGCGGTGGGACCCATATTGATGAGAATCTCGCAATAAGGGGACACGATCTCTGCTTTGACAAGACGTGCCAATGAAACCGCATCTCGAAATATGGAGCGGTGGGCTAAAAACGGTTCGAATAATAACCAGGCGTCAACGTGATGTCATGTTGCAAAAAGTTGTCAGCAGATTGGACTCATGAAGTATTATACTCTCTACGGTTATGTGTGGTATTTGTTTTGCATGGCCGAAAAATATTTTTATTCGAAAACAATTTTGGAGTATGCGAAGGAGGAACCCGCCTTGCAATGCCGAAGACAATCTGCGTGCTGGACACCTCGTCATCGAAGCCTAGTTCAGGGGATACTGAGGGAGTCCTGGATAAGGGGTCCTCGGACAGCCGGACTATGTTACCTGGGCCGTACTATTGGGCTATGAAGATACAAGACCAAAGACTCTCTCCCGTGTCCGGATGGGACTCTCCTTGGCGTGGAAGGCAAGCTTGGCGACCGTATATGAAGATTCCTTTCTCTGTAACCGACTTTGTGCAACCCTGTCCCCTCCGGTGTCTATATAAACTGGAGGTCTTAGTCCGTAGAGGCAGATTCATAATCATACAGGCTAGACTTCTAGGGTTTAGCCATTATGATCTCGTGGTAGATCAACTCTTGTAATACTCATATCCATCAAGATCAATATAGCAGGAAGTAGGGTATTACCTCGATAGAGAGGGACCAAACCTGGGTAAACATCGTGTCCCCCGTCTCTTGTTACCATCGACCTTAGACGCACAGTTCGGGACCCCCTACCCGAGATCCGCTAGTTTTGACACCGACAGTATGCTTGAGTATTAAAGTCTTCATGTCAAAACTAGACTATTGCTTTGAATCGTATAAAAGTCCATATGTCCATGCTATAAAGAAAAGAAATGTGATGAACATGCTAGGCAGCATTCCACATCAAAAAATCTGTTTTTATCATTTACCTACTCCAGGACGAGCATGAATTAAGCTCGGGGATGCTGATACGTCTCCAACGTATCTATAATTTTTGATTGTTCCATGCTGTTATATTATCGTTCTTAGATGTTTTACAATCATTTTATAGTCATTTCATATCATTTTTGGGTACTAACCTATTGACAATAGTGCCCAGTGCCAGTTGTTGTTTTCTGCATGTTTTTTACATCGCAGGAAATCAATATCAAACGGAGTCCAAATGCAATGAAACTCCTTAAGGATTTTTTTGGGCCAGAAGACATCCAGTGGGCCTAGAAAGCACCTGGGGGTGGATCGAGGGGAGTAGCACCCACCAGGGCGCGCCAGGAGGCCCAGGCGCGCCCTGGTGGGTTGTGCCCACCTCGGGTGCCCCCTAAACCGCCTCTTTGCTCTATAAATACCCCAATATTCCAGAAACCCTATGGGAGTCGACGAAAATCAATTCCAGCCGCCGCAGAGTCCAGAACCACCAGATCCAATCTAAGCACCGTCATGGAGGGGTTCACCACTTCCATTGGTGCCTCTCCGATGATGCATGAGTAGTTCTTTGTAGACCTACGGGTCCGTAGTTAGTAGCTATCCTCTCTCTCTCTCTTGATTATCAATACAATGGTCTTTTGGAAATCCATATGATGTAAGTCTTTTTGCGGTGTGTTTGTTGGGATCCAATGAACTTTGAGTTTATGATCAGATCTATGTTTTTATCCATGAAAGTTATTTGAGTCTTCTTTTTGATCTCTTATATGCATGATTGCTTATAGCCTCATATTTCTTCTCCGATATTTGGGTTTTATTTGGACAATTTGATCTATTTATCTTGCAATCGGAAGAGGTGCTTTGTAGTGGGTTCGATCTTACGGTGCTTGATCCCAGTGACAGAAGGGGAACAGACACGTATGTATCGTTGCTACTAAGGATAACAAGATGAGATCTATATCTCCGCAATAGATAAACGGATCTCGTCTACATTGTGTCATCATTCTTATTGCGTTACTCCATTTTTCCATGAACTTAATACACTAGATGCATGCTGGATAGCGGTCGATGTGTGGAGTAATAGTAGTAGATGCAGGCAGGAGTCGGTCTACTAATCTTGGACGTGATGCCTATATAATGATCATTGCCTGGATATCGTCATGATTATTTGAAGTTCTATCAATTGCCCAACAGTAATTGTTTTCCCACCGTTTGCTATTTTTCTCGAGAGAAACCACTAGTGAAACCTACGTCCCCTGGGTCTCTTTTCATCATATTTGCCTTTGCGATCTATTTCCCTTTGCATTTATTTTCAGATCTATTAAACCAAAAATACAAAATACCTTGGTGCAATTTATTTGTTCCACGATCAGTTTATCCCATCTACCACTTTTACCTCATGTTATTTGCCTATCTTGAGGCCCCGTACCCGAAAGGGATTGACAACCCCTTTAACACGTTGGGTTGCGAGTATTTGTTATTTGTGTGCAGGTGCTGTTTACGTGGTGTGAGGAGGTTCTCCTACTGATTCGATAACCTTGGTCTCATCACTGAGGAAAATACCTACCGTCGTATACTGCATCATCCCTTCCTCTTTGGGGAAATACCGATGTAGTTCTAGCAGACATCACACATGTATCGAGTTTTCGGTTAATACAATTCTAGAATGAATAATAAACATTTATCATGAAATAAGGAAATATAAAATAACAACTTTATTATTGCCTCTAGGGCATATTTCCTTCACGCCAGCCAAGGGAGGAGGAGTTGGACTCCTCCCCCACTCCAATTTGCCTCCCCCTATGGAAAGGGGGCGCCTCCTCCACTTGGGCCCTTATGGCCCAAGTTGCCTTCCACCTCTTGGCCTTAGCTAGTTGATATTTACTTATTTATAAAAGCCTTTTAACAATTACTAGACTACAATTTAACATCACCTGAAACATTTTCCACATATATATTAATTATCAGGAATACCCGGTATTGCATGATAAACTCTGAAACCCTACCGGATATCCCAAAAAGCTTTAGGTTCCTCTCGAAACTATTTTGAATATTAATGAAACAAATCCACAAATAAATCCTTGATACTCCCATCCTACTAACACTCAGCAGATCATGATTACCTTAAACTTGTGACCCCGTAGGTTCGGTAAATCATGGACATGAATGAAAACCCCTTCGTTCAATGACCGATAGTCAAACCGTGGACGTCCATATCGATCCATGTGATTACAGAATGACATTCGAGTGAACCTTTGGTTATCATGTGATGTTCCCTTTATTTCGCAGTACTTTACAAAATCCGGGGTGCATCGGTATCCTCCTGAGTCATACACATGCTCACTATACCGTTGATCTCGTTACCAGATTTGTTCTTCTTTCTCGTTGAAGTGTTGTGGCATCCCTGTGACGTAGTCACCTGTGTCTGGCCAGACGATGATGGATGTTGTCACACCATAGGGCCCTACGAATATCTCCCCATCATCGGAGAAGCAAATCCCACTCTTGAGCTATCCAGTCCCTTGTCAAACTTTTCGATGAACCTGTAAGTTCTTGTGATGATCACCTAATTACAGATGACATTTGAGCAACCTCAAAGTCCATCATATGGTAGGAAGTGACTACGATACTCTCATGGTCTGTGGAACTAAAACACATGCTAACACTCCCTGTTATCACAATTGATTTCAGACAATATTAATTATCTCAAAGTATAACAAATAAGATTGGGTCAATTCAATATGACCGTTCTTCCAATGTCATACTCTCAATGTTGTTTTAGGACTATCGTTACACTTAACGATATTATAAGATCCGGAAAACATGACCACACAACAACACTTGAGCTAGTTTTAGAGGCAAGACCGGGAACCTATACTTTACCGTTTATCATTCCGCACATGCATATGCGTTTTTGTTGGAAATATGCCCTAGAGGCAATAATAAAAGTATTATTATTATATTTCCTTGTTCATGATAATTGTCTTTTATTCATGCTATAACTGTATTATCCGGAAATCGTAATACACGTGTGAATACATAGACCACAATATGTCCCTAGTGAGCCTCTAGTTGACTAGCTCGTTGTGATCAACAGATAGTCATGGTTTCCTGGCTATGGACATTGGATGTCGTTGATAACGGGATCACATCATTAGGAGAATGATGTGATGGACAAGACCCAATCCTAAGACTAGCACAAAAGATCGTGTAGTTCATTTGCTAGAGCTTTGCCAATGTCAAGTATCTCTTCCTTTGACCATGAGATCGTGTAACTCCTGGATACCGTAGGAGTGCTTTGGGTGTATCAAACGTCACAACGTAACTGGGTGACTATAAAGGTACACTACAGGTATCTCCGAAAGTATCTATTGTTTTATGCGGATCGAGACTGGGATTTGTCACTCCGTGTAAACGGAGAGGTATCTCTGGGCCCACTCGGTAGGACATCATCATATGCGCAATGTGACCAAGGAGTTGATCACGGGATGATGTGTTACGGAAACGAGTAAAGTGACTTGCCGGTAACGAGATTGAACAAGGTATCGGTATACCGACGATCGAATCTCGGGCAAGTAAAATACCGCTAGACAAGGGGAATTGAATACGGGATTGATTAAGTCCTTGACATCGTGGTTCATCCGATGAGATCATCGTGGAACATGTGGGAGCCAACATGGGTATCCAGATCCCGCTGTTGGTTATTGACCGGAGAACGTCTCGGTCATGTCTGCATGTCTCCCGAACCCGTAGGGTCTACACACTTAAGGTTCGATGACGCTAGGGTTATAAAGGAAGCTTGTATGTGGTTACCGAATGTTGTTCGGAGTCCCGGATGAGATCCTGGACGTCACGAGGAGTTCCGGAATGGTCCGGAGGTAAAGATTTATATATGGGAAGTCCTGTTTTGGTCACCGGAAAAGTTTCGGGCGATATCGGTATTGTACCGGGACCACCGGGAGGGTCCCGGAGGTCCACCAAGTGGGGCCACCTGCCCCAGAAGGCTGCGTGGGCCATGTGTGGGAGGGGACCAGCCCCTAGGTGGGCTGGTGCGCCCCCCACAAGGGGCCAAGGCGCAAGGGAGAGTGGGAGGGGGCAAACCCTAGTCCAGATGGGCCTTAAGGCCCACCTAGTGGGCGCCTCCCCTCTCTCCCCCTCCTGGCCGCCGCCCCTTTGCCATCTAGGGCTGGCCGCACCCCTTGGGGGTGGGAAACCCTAGAGGGGGGCGCAGCCCCCTCTCCCCCTATAAATAGTGAGGCATAGGGCTGCCCATAAGACGCGATTTGATCTCTCGTTGGTGCAGCCCTGCCCCTCTCCCTCCTCCTCTTCTCCCATGGTGCTTGGCGAAGCCCTGCGGGATTGCCACGCTCCTCCACCACCACCACGCCGTTGTGCTGCTGCTGGATGGAGTCTTCCTCAACCTCTCCCTCTCTCCTTGCTGGATCAAGGCGTGGGAGACGTCACCGGGCTGTACGTGTGTTGAACGCGGAGGTGCCGTGCGTTCGGCACTTGATCATCGGTGATCTGAATCACGACGAGTACGACTCCATCAACCCCGTTCACTTGAACGCTTCCGCTTAGCGATCTACAAGGGTATGTAGATGCACTCTTCTCTCCTTTCTACTCGTTGCTGGTCTCTCCATAGATAGATCTTGGTGTTACGTAGGAAAATTTTTGAATTTCTGCTACGTTCCCCAACAGTGGTATCAGAGCCAGGTCTATTGCGTAGATTCTTTGCACGAGTAGAACACAAAGTAGTTGTGGGCGTTGATGTTGTTCAATATGCTTACCGTTACTAGTCCAATCTTGTTTCGACGGTATTGTGGGATGAAGCGGCCCGGACCGACCTTACACGTACTCTTACGTGAGACAGGTTCCACCGATTGACATGCACTTGGTGCATAAGGTGGCTAGCGGGTGCCAGTCTCTCCCACTTTAGTCGGAATGGATTCGATGAAAAGGGTCCTTATGAAGGGTAAATAGCAATTGGCATATCACGTTGTGGTCTTGCGTAGGTAAGAAACGTTCTTGCTAGAAACCCATAGCAGCCACGTAAAACATGCAACAACAATTAGAGGACGTCTAACTTGTTTTTGCAGGGAATGCTATGTGATGTGATATGGCCAAAAGGATGTGATGAATGATATATGTGATGTATGAGATTGATCATGTTCTTGTAATAGGATTCACGACTTGCATGTCGATGAGTATGACAACCGGCAGGAGCCATAGGAGTTGTCTTTATTTTTTGTATGACCTGCGTGTCATTGAAGAACGCCATGTAACTTACTTTACTTTATTGCTAAACGCGTTAGCCATAGAAGTAGAAGTAGTCGTTGGCGTGACAACTTCATGAAGACACGATGATGGAGATCATGATGATGGAGATCATGGTGTCATGCCGGTGACGATGATGATCATGGAGCCCCGAAGATGAAGATCAAAAGGAGCAAAATGATATTGGCCATATCATGTCACTATTTGATTGCATGTGATGTTTATCATATTTATGCATCTTGTTTACTTAGGACGACGGTAGTAAATAAGATGATCCCTTACAAAATTTCAAGAAGTGTTCTCCCCTAACTGTGCACCGTTGCTACAGTTCGTCGCTTCTAAGCACCACGTGATGATCGGGTGTGATGGATTCTTACGTTCACATACAACGGGTGTAAGACAGTTTTACACAGCGAAAACACTTAGGGTTAACTTGACGAGCCTAGCATGTGCAGACATGGCCTCGGAACACGGAGACCGAAAGGTCGAGCATGAGTCGTATAGTAGATACGATCAACATGAAGATGTTCACCGACATTAACTAGTCCGTCTCACGTGATGATCGGACACGGCCTAGTTGACTCGGATCATGTGATCACTTAGATGACCAGAGGGATGTCTATCTGAGTGGGAGTTCATAAGATGAACTTAATTATCCTGAACATAGTCAAAAGACCTTTTGCAAATTATGTCGTAGCTCGCGCTTTAGTTCTACTGTTTTAGATATGTTCCTAGAGAAAATATAGTTGAAAGTTGACAGTAGCGATTATGCGGACAGTAGAAAGCTTATGTCCTTAATGCACCGCTCAATGTGCTGAACCCCAAACCTCGTTTGTGGATGTTTCGAACATCGAACATACACGTTTTGATAACTACGTGATAGTTCAATGAAATGGTTTAAGTAGAGGCACCAAAGACGTTTTCGAAACGTCGCGGAACATATGAGATGTTTCGAGGGCTGAAATTGGGATTTCAGGCTCGTGCCCATGTCAAGAGGTATAAGACCTCCAACGATTTTCTTAGCCTGCAAACTAAGGGAGAAAAGCTCAATCGTTGAGCTTGTGCTCAGATTGTCTGAGTACAACAATCACTTGAATCAAGTGGGAGTTGATCTTCCAGATGAAATAGTGATAGTTTCTCCGAAGTCATTACCACCAAGCTGCTAGAGCTTCGTGATGAACTATAACATATCAGGGATAGATATGATGATCCTTGAAATATTCACGTTGTTTGACACCGCGAAAGTAGAAATCAAGAAGGAGCATCAATTGTTGATGGTTGATGAAACCACTAGTTTCAAGAAGGGCAAGGGAACAAAGGGATACTTCATGAAATGGCAATTCAGCTGCTGCTCTAGTGAAGAAACCCAAGGTTGAACCCAAACCTGAGACTAAGTGCTTCTGTAATAAGGGGAACAACCACTGGAGCAGCATTACCCTAGATACTTGGTAGATGAGAAGGCTGGCAAGGTCGATAGAAGTATATTGGATATACATTATGTTAATGTGTACTTTACAAGTACTCCTAGTAGCACCAGGGTATTAGATACCGGTTCGACTGCTAAGTGTTAGTAACTCGAAATAAAAGCTACGGAATGAAATGGAGACTAGCTAAAGGTGAGCTGACGATATGTGTTGGAAGTGTTTCCAAGTTTGATGTGATCTAACATCGCACGCTCCCTCTACCATCAAGATTAGTATTAAACCTGAATAAGTGCTCTTGCACCTATAGGAATGGTTTATTGAATCTTGATCGTAGTGATACACATTTTCATGCCAAAAGATATAAGATAGTAATGATAGTACCACTTACTTGTGGCACTGCCATGTAAGTCATAATGGTATAAAACGCATGAAGAAGCTCCATGTTGATGGATCTTTGGACTCACTCGTTTTTGAAAAGTTTGAGACATGCGAACCATGTCTATTGGTGTATATGCATGAAGAAACTCCATGCAAATGGATCGTTCGGACTCACTTGATTTTGAATCACTTGAGATATGCAAATCATACCACATGGGCAAGATGACTGAAAAGCCTCATTTTCAGTAAGATGGAACAAGATAGCAACTTGTTGGAAGTAACACATTTTGATGTGTCCAATCCAATGAGTGCTGAGGCATGCAATGAATATCGTTATGATCTTACTTCACAGATGATTCGAGTAGATGTTGAGAATATTTACTTGATGAAACACAAGTCTGAATTATTGAATGGTTCAAGTAATTTCAGAGTGAAGTAGAAGATCATTGTGACAAGAGGATAAAATGTCTATGATATGATCATAGAGATGAATATCTGAGTTACGAGTTTTGGCACACAATTAAGACATTGCGGAAATTGTTTCGCAATTAATACCGCCTGGAACACCATAGTGTGATGGTGTGTCCGAACATCATAGTTGCACCCTATTGGATATGGTGCGTACCATGATGTCTCTTATCGAATTACCACTATTGTTCATGGGTTAGGCATTAGAGACAACCACATTCACTTTAAATAGGGCACCACGTAATTCCGATGAGATGACACCGTATGAATTATGGTTTAGAGAAACCTAAGTTGTCGTTTCTTAAAGGTTTGGGGCTGCGACGCTTATGTGAAAAAGTTTCAGGATTAAGCTCGAACCCAAAGCGGATAAAATGCATCTTCATAGGACACCCAAAACAGTTGGGTATACCTCCTAATTCAGATCCGAAAGCAATATGGATTGTTTCTTGAATCGGGTCCTTTCTCGAGGAAAGGTTTCTCTCGAAAGAGTTGAGTGGGAGGCTGGTGGAGACTTGATGAGGTTATTGAACCGTCTCTTCAACTAGTGTGTGGCAGGGCACAGAAAGTTGTTCCTGTGGCACCTACACCAATTGAAGTGGAAGCTTATGATATTGATCATGAAACTTCGGATCAAGTCACTACCAAACCTCGTAGGACGACAAGGACACGTACTACTTCGGAGTGGTAAGGTGATCCTGTCTTGAAGGTCATGTTGCTAGACAACAATGAACCTACGAGCTATGGAGAAGCGATGGTGGGCCCGAATTCCGACAAATGGTTAGAAGCCATGAAATCCGAGATAGTATCCATATATCAGAACAAAGCATGGACTTTGATGGACTTGCCCGATGATCGGCAAGCCATTAAGACAAATGGATCTTTAAGAAGAAGACGGTCGTGGATGGTAATGTCACCGTCCATGAAGCTCGACTTGTGGCGAAAAGTTTTTCACAAGTTCAAGGAGTTGACTACGATGAGATTTTTCTCATCCGTAGCGATGCTTAAAGTCCGTCGGATTCATGTTAGCATTAGCTGTATTTATGAAATCTGGCAGATGGATGTCAAAACGAGTTTCCTTACCAGTTTTCGTGAGGAAAGGTTGTATGTAATACAATCAGAAAGGTTTTGTCGATCCTAAGGATGCTAAAAGGTATGCTGGCTCCAGCGATCCTTCTAAGGACTGGAGTAAGCATCTCGGAGTTGGAATGTACGCTTTGATAAGATGATCAAAGATTTTGGGTCTATACAAAGTTTATGAGAAACTTGTATTTCCAAAGAAGTGAGTGGGAGCACTATAGAATTTCTGATGAGTATATGTTGTTGACATATTGTTGATCAGAAATGACGTAGAATTTCTGGAAAGCATATAGGGTTATTTTGAAAGTGTTTTTCAATGGAAAGCCTGGATTAAGCTGCTTGAGCATTGAGCATCAAGATCTATAAGGATAGATCAAAATGCTTAATAATACTTTCAAATGAGCACATACCTTGACATGATCTTGAAGGTGTTCAAGATGGACCAGTCAAAAAGGGAGTTCTTGCCTGAGTTGTAAGGTACGAAGTTAAGACTTAAAGCTCGACCACGGCAGAATAGAGAGAAAGGACGAAGGTCGTCCCCTATGCTTAAGACGTAGGATCTTCAGTATGCTATGCTGTGTACCGCACCTGAAGTGTGCCTTGCCATGAGTCAGTCAAGGGGTACAAGAGTGATCCATGAATAGATCACAGGACAGCGGTCAAAGTTATCCTTAGTAACTAGTGGACTAAGGAATTTTCTCGATTATGGAGGTGGTAAAAGAGTTCGTCGTAAAGGTTACGACGATGCAAGCTTGACACCTATCCGGATAGCTCTGAGTAGAGAGATCGGATACATATAATGGAGCAATAATTTAGAATAGCTCCAAGTAGAACAGTTGTTTGGAATAGCTCCAAATAGAGCGTGGTAGCTGCATCTAGGAGATGACATAGAGATTTGTAAAGCACACACGGATCTGAAAGGTTCATACCCGTTGACTAAAACCTCTCTCACAAGCAACATGATCAAACATAAAACTCATTTGAGTGTTAATCACATAAAGATGTGAACTAGACTACTGACTCTAGTAAACTCTTGGGTATCAGTCACATGGCGATGTGACCTGTGAGTGTTAATCACATGGCGATGTGAACTAGATTATTGACTCTAGTGCAAGTGGGAGACTGTTGGAAATATGCCCTAGAGGCAATAATAAAAGTATTATTATTATATTTCCTTGTTCATGATAATTGTCTTTTATTCATGCTATAACTGTATTATCCGGAAATCGTAATACACGTGTGAATACATAGACCACAATATGTCCCTAGTGAGCCTCTAGTTGACTAGCTCGTTGTGATCAACAGATAGTCATGGTTTCCTGGCTATGGACATTGGATGTCGTTGATAACGGGATCACATCATTAGGAGAATGATGTGATGGACAAGACCCAATCCTAAGACTAGCACAAAAGATCGTGTAGTTCATTTGCTAGAGCTTTGCCAATGTCAAGTATCTCTTCTTTTGACCATGAGATCGTGTAACTCCTGGATACCGTAGGAGTGCTTTGGGTGTATCAAACGTCACAACGTAACTGGGTGACTATAAAGGTGCACTACGGGTATCTCCGAAAGTATCTATTGTTTTATGCGGATCGAGACTGGGATTTGTCACTCCGTGTAAACGGAGAGGTATCTCTGGGCCCACTCGGTAGGACATCATCATATGCGCAATGTGACCAAGGAGTTGATCACGGGATGATGTGTTACGGAACGAGTAAAGTGACTTGCCGGTAACGAGATTGAACAAGGTATTGGATACCGACGATCGAATCTCGGGCAAGTAAAATACCGCTAGACAAAGGGAATTGTATACGGGATCGATTGAGTCCTTGACATCGTGGTTCATCCGATGAGATCATCGTGGAACATGTGGGAGCCAACATGGGTATCCAGATCCCGCTGTTGGTTATTGACCAGAGAACGTCTCGGTCATGTCTGCATGTCTCCCGAACCCGTAGGGTCTACACACTTAAGGTTCGATGACGCTAGGGTTATAAAGGAAGCTTGTATGTGGTTACCGAATGTTGTTCGGAGTCCCGGATGAGATCCCGGACGTCACGAGGAGTTCCGGAATGGTCCGGAGGTAAAGATTTATATATGGGAAGTCCTGTTTTGGTCACCGGAAAAGTTTCGGGCGATATCGGTATTGTACCGGGACCACCGGGAGGGTCCCGGAGGTCCACCAAGTGGGGCCACCTGCCCCAGAAGGCTGCGTGGGCCATGTGTGGGAGGGGACCAGCCCCTAGGTGGGCTGGTGCGCCCCCCACAAGGGGCCAAGGCGCAAGGGAGAGTGGGAGGGGGCAAACCCTAGTCCAGATGGGCCTTAAGGCCCACCTAGTGGGCGCCTCCCCTCTCTCCCCCTCCTGGCCGCCGCCCCTTTGCCATCTAGGGCTGGCCGCACCCCTTGGGGGTGGGAAACCCTAGAGGGGGGCGCAGCCCCCTCTCCCCCTATAAATAGTGAGGCATAGGGCTGCCCATAAGACGCGATTTGATCTCTCGTTGGTGCAGCCCTGCCCCTCTCCCTCCTCCTCTTCTCCCATGGTGCTTGGCGAAGCCCTGCGGGATTGCCACGCTCCTCCACCACCACCACGCCGTTGTGCTGCTGCTGGATGGAGTCTTCCTCAACCTCTCCCTCTCTCCTTGCTGGATCAAGGCGTGGGAGACGTCACCGGGCTGTACGTGTGTTGAACGCGGAGGTGCCGTGCGTTCGGCACTTGATCATCGGTGATCTGAATCACGACGAGTACGACTCCATCAACCCCGTTCACTTGAACGCTTCCGCTTAGCGATCTACAAGGGTATGTAGATGCACTCTTCTCTCCTTTCTACTCGTTGCTGGTCTCTCCATAGATAGATCTTGGTGTTACGTAGGAAAATTTTTGAATTTCTGCTACGTTCCCCAACAGTTTTCACTAAATCACATATTCGAGTATCACATCAGTTATACCATGAAATATAAACTCTTAATTGTAAAAATGGAAATATAATAATACAATATTATTGCCTCTAGGGCATATTTCCAACAGTTTTCCACTTGCATTAGAGTCAATATTATTGCTTCTAATTTCCAACAGTCTCCTAGTTGGGCTCGGCCATCTTTCCCTTTTCTTTTCTGTAAAAATGAACACCCCCTCCCCCGATGGAACTCGAACAAGCGCCTACCGGTCCTTCGCACTCCATGCTAACCACCCCACCACCTTCACCTCATGTTCTCAAATACATCTTCTCACCTCTTTTCTTCTTTTTTATTTTTTATTTTTTCTCTTTTCTTTTTTGTTTGATTTTTTCCTTTTTCTTTTTTTCTTTTGCTAAGTTGAATGATTTTTTTTGAAATTGATGGACTTTTTCAAATTTGAGGAATTTTTTTTCAAATTCGATGAACTTTTCCAAAAATTTGATGAACTATTTTCAAATTTGTGAAATATTTTTCAAAATTATTGTAACTTTTTTCAAATTTGATGAGCTTATTTTTAAAATCGATGAACTTTTCAAATTCAATGAACTTCTAAAAATTTTGGATGAACTTTTTCAAAATATGTGTACATTTTTTAAATCTCAATTTTCATTTCGTTTGTTTGCGAATTTTTTTTTGTTTTTTTTGTTCTCTTTTTTCAAAGTCAAGGGTACTGGTCAACCGCGACTGGTCAAACAGCGCTCGAGTGAGCGAGCGACCAGGCGGGGCGAGTCAAGTGGCCGCCACATGGGCCGGCTCACGAGCTCGCGGTTGTGAGCGCCAGCTTACCACCAATTAGGAGCTCCCTTTTCTCAAAATAAAAAACAATTAGGAGCTCCCTGTTGCTACAAAAAAAAGGAGCTCCCCAGAAAACAGACTATTCCTCAGGAAGGGGCGAAGAATAAGAGACGTCTTATCCACATGATAAGCGTGGAATAGTTGAGGAAACACCTATGTCACACTCAGATGGCCGGTTTGGTGTGGCCCATTAAGCATGTTACTATTTTTTTTTGAAAATATATTATGCTTAATACATTTAAACAAATGTAAGAAACATTTTACAACAACAGAAAAAATATATTCACATATAATAAAAATGGTCATATGTACTATAGAGAAAATTGTCCATACGAAATAAAATGTTATCACAT
The DNA here is from genome assembly GCF_002162155.2 of Triticum dicoccoides. Taxonomy (NCBI): domain Eukaryota; kingdom Viridiplantae; phylum Streptophyta; class Magnoliopsida; order Poales; family Poaceae; genus Triticum; species Triticum dicoccoides. The sequence continues at coordinate 39,641,351 of NC_041389.1, forward strand.
ATTTAAAATACGTTCATGTTAATAAAAATATTCATGTATTTGTAAGAACGGTGATCCACCTCAAGTAATACAATCTCCCTTCCACCCACAAAAAAAAAGGTTCATAGTCTTTGAAAAGATTGTTCATGGACATAAAAAATTATGTTCGAATACTATTGGGAAAATATCTCTAAAAGTATAGAAGGGAAAATATATAATCAAGAAAAAACAGAAAGGGAAATGAAACAAAAAGGGAAAAAAGAAAAGAAAAATAGACTGGTTGAAAAGACTGTCAAACTGGCACGACAGAACCTGGTAAATGGGCACGCACCTTCAATAAAATGAAATTCAAACTTTTTTTATTATCAACTGTACTAAGAGCAACCTTGCTTTTCAATTGCTAATATGCGAGAAATTAGTGGAGATGCGGCAATGCAGCCATTATTAGTATCAGAAACACAAGCTAGGCCATTCTTCCGGTTTTTGCATGATCATAGTAGGTACTTACATTCGATTTGTGCATGATTGAAAGGTATAATTTCCTATATGAAGTTAAACCGAACCTAAACACATCCCAGACCTAATGTACAAATTTGGAAGATTGTCCAGGTACAACACAGATCTGTAGAACAGTGACAACAGTAATCCCGACCTATAAATGTTTGACCCCGTCCAGAAAATGGTTCAATTTCTACTGGGCTTGTTCAGATCGTTCTATGTTACTACGCTGCTCAAAAGTCAAAATTGTCGGAATGGCTGAGGACCAGCATGATTCTGAAGGACGAATCATTTTCCAATGCAGAATTTGCTGAATATGCTGCTCAGGACTTCTTCAGATATGTCCTCTCCGCTGATTGTTGCCAGAGCCAATGCAGCTTCCCTCAAGTCTATAGTCCAAAAATCCAAGGGTAGCTGCTCATTGACCGACGACTCTAGTCTTGTGAAAGCTTCTTGGGTCCTCATGAGCTGTTCCAATTGTCTCTGGACAACACAATGGAATTGGATAGAAGTCAACAATCTTTCATGTAACAACTGAAGCAACAATTCTAAAGAGAACAACTATTGAATACGGAAATATTTACGGATGGCATACGGAAATATTTACCTGGTTTACAGTCCACCGTCGTCCCCCGGACGGTATGGACTCAAGACCTCTAACCTCTATTACAGCCCTCTCCAACTCAGAAATGCCTTTGCCAGTGACTGCACATGTGTGCACATGTTTTCTGAAAATTCCACTGAATTTCTCAAACTCTTCTCCTGAAACAAATGGTGTGCAATCTACCTTGTTGATAACCAGAACCATTGGCACTTCAGAACCTGAGCGTTTCTGATCATCAAAAAGGACAAAGAAAGAATAGTCACTCTCTAATTTATTTACAGATGATGAAGGGACAGAGAGGATTTCAAACAGAAGGTATGCAAACCAACCACCAGGCAATCAGACATCATCAACAAAATTTGTGAGAAAATGAAACTGATGGTACCTTATCAATCATGACACGTTTGATAAGTTTAGTGTCATCTTCAGTCCACCCATCAACTGCACTTATTGTCATAATAACCATATCAGCTCCCAGTGCAGCAGTCTCTGATCGTTCTACACCTGGTTAAGAGCAGAACAGAAGACAAGCATCAAGACTAACAACGCTATTACCATTATTCCATACCCGAAATCAAATATATGTTGGGAAATATGTTCCTGCCCCTGGTGGGCTATGCCACCCAACGTCAGTTCGTATTTTGAGATTCACATCTTTATCATCTTGCTTTAATAGTTCGCAATATGTTTATGAGAATAATAATACTCACCAATTTTTTCCACAATGTCATCAGTTTCTCTTATACCAGCCGTGTCTAGAAGGGTAACAGGGATTCCATGAATTGAGACATTTGCTTCAACTACGTCCCTTGTAGTTCCAGCTATTTCGGTAACAATAGCTCTTTCACTCTGCAAGCTAAGCATTTAAGTTCCAGTATCAACTATTATGGCTGCAACACGAAATAAATCAAACTATCCACTTGGACATGGGATTCACATAAAGTATACAGAATTATAGATTACAATTAGTATTCATATAAGAAGATTATCTGGCCATAACGTTCGACGTATAAACTTTGGGCATGACGCACAGCAGAGAAGCAGGATAAAGTTCAGGACACAGTATGTTGAGCAAAATCCCCTTAAATCACATGGCATCAGGCATCTACCGGAGTTTCGGTACGGCTCATTTAAAGTCACAGCAGAAAGGTATCATAAAAGTTCTAGGGGTCTAGGTTTGTGGAGAGAAAGATGGGCCAGTGCTCTTGAGGGGAGGATGAAAAGTGGATGGTATCCCTTACGTTTTCTTGCTTAATTAATCTCGATGGCTAACAACCAAACATATGTGAAAGGAGAATACACAACACACTTACCTAATATTAATTAATTCCATATCTTAATCCTAACTAATCTATTTTTAGGAGAGTTGCCGTCATGCTGCCTTGTGTATCGGTTAATAACCCCATACCTTAACTAGCCTTGAACCCGTAACAATAAGATTAGCTCATGTAACTTTGCATATAAAAAGAGAAAACAACATAGATTAACAAGCATGGTAACAACAAAATAGAATACTAGAAAAGATATGCTGGACAAATATCCAACAGAAATAATGACAGAGAAATATCCACGAGTATACCTTACTCCATGCATTCAGGAGGCTTGACTTTCCAACATTTGGGCGGCCAATTATTGCTATCTGTGCAAAATTGTAAGAGCATTTTTCATTCTTAAATATGTTTTTTTTAACAATTCAGTACAATGCATAGAATAAAGTACCTGTAGACCAGACAGCAACAGCTTATCATACTTTGCAGTATCCAGAGCATCCTGGACCTCTTGCCTCATGCTGTTAATTTTGCTGAGCAGCATCATAGGGTCCAATGGAGGCATCTCATCTTCAAAATCTAAACGAGCCTCAATTTCAGTGATCAATTCTATGCACCTTGATCTCAAAGATTTCACTAGAGTAGAAAAGCCTCCCTACAGTAGAGGACACATATAATTCAGATTGGAGAACCTACTTATTATTAAAAATACCACATCTATATTGTGCTTCCCAAAGAAACTGGAGCTGATGAAGTTAAACTTCACAATGCAAAAGGGTTTCAAGCAGTGTCTGAGTCAGGAATTTGTTATCGGTGTGCACAAGGAAAAAAAGCAAGTCTTGCACATAAATGCAAATTTCCCCTCCCCATTTTAGTGATCAGAACAACAATATTCAATTTCCTTTTCCCATTTCACTAATCACTGACATACTACTCTAACTGCAATCTCTATTTTTCGTCTTTTGGGGGGTCGCATCTAACAGGAGCAGCCCCTGGTCACTACCCTCCATAAAGTGTTGTTTCAGCTACTCCTAACCTGGAAACAATTTGTTCCTGGTATTTCGAGGCTTAAACACACACACAAAAAAAAACTCCAACACGTCCGCATGTATATCGTTTCTCAGGGCCTACCTAACAGGCTAACATGATTTAATTTTATCAACAGCATAGTTTTGTGACATGCCTGGATGCCAGCCAAGGCGGAATCTGCTGCAGCTACAGACTTGGCTGAAATAAGCCTCGAGACGTTCTCCGCTTGAGCCAAGTCCAATCTCCCATTTAGGAATGCGCGAAGAGTGAATTCACCTGAAAAGCGAACATGAACACTGAGCTAGGAGTTTGTTCAAGAATCAAGATAAGGCACCTACATCCCAAGATAGCTTCACCATTCATTCTTCAAACAAAAAGTGTCTGCCTATCTGACAAAACTGTTTCCCTATAACTATAAGTCTATAACTACAGCTGTAGCTAACGGAACTGTTTCTATTGAACACCAATCATAGCCGTAACTAACTGAACTACAATATTTCTTTACAAGCGTAAATAATCTAGACCAGTAGGAGGTGAGTGAGCAGAGCAAGCAACTAACCAGGGTCGGCGAGCCTGGCACCGGCCTCCAAGCAGGCCCTCAGCACACGACGCAAGCAAAGGTCGTTCCCATGGCACTGGAGCTCCACCACATCCTCTCGGGTGTAGGACCTCGGAGCCAGCATGGGCACCACCAGCACCTTCAGATTTGGCAAACAAAATGGGAAATCACAGCACTAACCAACCGAAAGCAGAGCAGTAAAGCCGCGGTTACCTCATCGATGACGCTCCCATCTCCGTCCAGCGCGACCCCGTACTCCACGAAGTGGCTTCGGGGCCTCCAGGGCGCCGGCTCCTTCCTGGCCGGCCGGAACACGCGGGCGACGACGGCGACGGCGTCGGCACCGGACAGGCGGACGATGCCGACGGCCGCGGGGCCCCCGCCGAGGGCGGTGACGATGGCGGCGATCGTCCCCGGAGATCCGCCGCCCCCGTAGCTCGGCGGCGCGCGGCGCGAGGGAGAAGGCGGAGGCGAGCGCTCGTCGCCGGGCAGGACGAGGGAGGCGAGGGCTTTGGCGCGCGTGGTCAGCGGTTTGGGGTTAGGGTTTAGCGGGCGGCGGCGGAGGAGAGGTCGGGGAGGCCGCCGTAGGAGAAAGGGGAGGAGGCGAGAGACGGCACGAGCCATTTGGATTGGGATTTTCTTTTTTCTTTCTTGAGAAGAACCATTTGGATTGGGATAGGCAGCGTGCCGCGAAGGTGTATCCTCATCAAAGTCACGCTGCTACAGTGTAATCATAGTGTAAATTAAAGAAGGAATGTTAAAAACGTTTAGCGGATTATTTACTATTGATATTTACTGTAGATATAAGTAATCTATAATTGATTTTATTTCACCATCAAATTGTTTGTATGTAATGATTATGAATGTAAACAATAAATCTGTAATTTACATATTAATTTAAATTATTTTTGGCTTAATCATATGGATTGCAAGAAGGAAAGTTAGAGGATTGTAGCTTCTCTAACTTTCCTTCTTAATGTTAGAGGATCTAGTTCAGCGTGCAGCTGGTTCACCCGTTGCGGGGTGACAGCTGATTAGAAATGCCACGTGCTATAACCGTTGAGGTAGAAGAAAAGAACAAAAAAAAAACCTTTCTTCCGGCTTCCCTGCCGTCGCACGGATCTCGGCGCAAGGTCAACCCATGAGACTCTCTGTAGTCAATTGTTGTAAGCTGGGCGAGCATTGTATTGTTGTAGTTGCGGACTCTTGTGAACAGGTTTTTTCACCTTTTATAGGCATCTTGTGTGTATTCTAGAGAGAGAAAACTCTACACCTCAACTAAGAGGGGGGTTGAGCTTTTATGTTTAAACTTCTATATACATACACACACATATATATATATATATATATATATATATATATATATATAGCTAATTTTTTTTATTTTGTCTGAAAATTCAGATTTTCTTTTACTTTCTCACATGGCATTTTTATTATTTATTGTAGCATGGCGGTTATTATTAATAATAACATGGCAGTTATTATTTTTAAGATGATGGCATTTTTGTTATCAAGAGGATGGTAATTTTATTATTCAGGCGATCATTTTTATTTTTAATGGCATGGCGGTTTTTATTACTAAGAGCATGCCTTTTTTTATAAGTAATAGGATGGCATTTTTATTTATTGAGAGGATGGCATTTTTCTTATTAAGAGGATGGGCATTTTATTCTTGAGAGGATGGCAATTTTATTTTTATTGGCATGGCAATTTTATTACTTAAAACATGACATGTGACAAGATATAAGATATTACTTATAAATCACATGGCAATCTTGTTTATTTGGGTTAGTTTGATAAATGCCACTCTAATTCTGGCGATTCTGACAAATGCCACTGCAATTTCCAAACTGTAAAAAATGCCATTTTTAGTGCCATTTTTAAAAGTCTACAGTGGTGTTTTTCAAAGTTTGCAAAATTTGCAGTGGCATTTCTCGGAATCACCAAAATTCGAGTGGCGATTTATCCAATTAACTTTTTTTATTTTAACGGCATGGAAGGTCCTGCATGGTGCTTTGCCATGATATGGTGTTCTTGTGGGCCGACACATTAGAACCCTTGTTTAATGTCCAATATGTGTCGCTAGACCGAAGGATATACAACATTCCGGCGCGCCGAGCCGCCCGTCGCGATCGCACGCGCCCACTGGAGCTCTTGTGCATGAGCCCCTGCACAGGCCGCCGGCGAGATCGAGACCATGCCTCCACCAACTCCCCGAAGGAGGCACCTTCCTCGAGCCACGCCCGTCGCAAACAGGAGCCGCATCACGCGCCCCGGCCACCACCACGACTCCTGGCCGCCGCTCCTGGCCAAGATCCCAAATCAACGTCCGAAGAAAACAACGGGCCCATTCCGCGTCTCCATCGCGCTATTCCCATGTGCCGCCTCACCGGAAGCCGCCCGCCGCCGCGCCGCCCACAAGACTGCACTCCCGCACGAAGGAGGCCCGTCAGGGTGTGCACAACTCGCCCGCCGCTTTGTCGGCCGGGCGCCGCCACCACCGTCGACGGCAGTGCGGCTAGGGGGGCACGGAGTTGCGGGCACTCGGGAGCTCAGGTTTCGCCTCCAGAGCCGCCTGCGTGAGCGGCCCGACAGGTTGATGATTTGTCTTGCTTCCGTTCTGGCAGATACTAGTCTAGAATGTACAGTAATCCTTTACAACCATTTATGGAGAAGATACTGAAACACATGCCCCACCGTATTGTGTTTCAGCTTTCCGCATCAAGTGTGAAATCCCTAGTTAAGATCTTTTGTTTCAGCTTTCCGCGTAAGGGACAAATGGACGTGCTTTCAGCTTTCCACGACGAGGAAGGTGGTGGCCCTGTGCAGTGTTGGCGTGCTTGCTGTAATTCGGGTGCGTGGACTGGTGGAGGTACTTGTCGGGATTGGCCGACTGCGTGGGAGTGGTGGTTGTGCTGCTCAGGGTCGTCCACGGGTCTGTGCGGGCTCTGCGACTGCACAGGGGAAATTCCTATTGGCTGTCCCTCCATCCCCATTGGCTATCAAGCAGATCATGCGGATCACCATCCCATCCGACGTCTCTCGGCGCTCGATTTTGCCCAAATCTTCTCTATACATGCAAAATTCTTCGCTACTACTGCCTCTTGATCTGTCGCTCCCGCCGCGCAAGTTCTACTCCTATGGCCATCGACTAAGCGCCACCACCACCCATCCTCCTTTCTCCACCATGTCGAGGGATGCTCTGCCGGGAGCAGCACCATGATCTTGCCTCGTCGAGTGGCCACGCCGTGTCTTCGACGCCCCGGCCATACCTGTGGGCGGCTGCTGCTGCCTAGCACTCGTCCACAATGCTATGCTTGTTAGTTTTGTTCTCCCTCTCTCATTTCTGGATCTAACATTCTTAAAGAATATCTTGGCATGATGCCAGTCAATCTGGTAAGTGTTTACCTTTTTTATGTAATTTATGATGCAGATGGTCCTGCTGGACATGTGGAGGTAGAGATGCGGGACATAAGTACCCTTCCACACAAGCACCCTGACAAGGGCGATGGGCAAGCGTCGTACATGATGGGTGTTTGATTCCGAAGATCCACACCAGTTCATCGAAGGAAAGGTACTGAAAATATTATACATGATTCCTTTCAGTAGTAAATTTGATAGTCTTGACTTGATTTTCCTAGCAATATGTATGATCGAGCTGCTAGGGCATGGATCCACACTCCTTGCTTGTCTCATAAGAAAGCGTACAAGATTCAACCAGATAATGATAAGGAAGCCTACCCATGAATCATGTCATGTTGCTTGTGATCACCAAATTTACGAGACGTCTTACAAAGCATGTCTACATATGTTGGGACCAACTGTTACGTCTCTTCCTAGTGTAAATTCACTTTGTTGGATGCTAAGAGTGATAACCGTATCTTTTTTTAATTACGAAATGATGTTGCTTTTTCAGAAATTAAATATTGCTAGTGTATAGAATAATACTCCTGCCATCGCAAACTACATAAATAAATGATGTACATTCCAGGGAAGAGTATATTTCTTATAAGAAATTGACATTTACAACTAGTTATACATCTCACATAATGTGAAAAAACACCTACTCAAACATTTTTTTTGCGGGTGTACTCAAACATATTTTTTCCGACTAGTTAAAATCAATCCATAGGCTTTGCAAACGTACACGAGCTCGTAGGTCTTCACTTCATTAGTTATAATTTCGCTACGGTCTTGTATCATACTGCAGGCTGCACAACAGTGCGGAAAACAAATAAATTTCTTTGGGACAAGGAAATTGATGTACACAAATGTTGCTCTCCATTGTTCATCCACTGCTAGAGGAGGTGAGTGACATTTTGGCCTCATGGTGTCGTCATGTCATGGAGTGCTACAATAATTCCTCAAAGTTTGCATCCTGAAAGCCTATCTATTTAGTTAGTTTGAAGAAAATCCCATCCTTTTCGGTGTCTCTGTGATGATTTTGCTTGCCTAATGAAAGAATGTATAATTTTCTTTCTGCTTCAAAATAAGAGTAGGTCAAACCAACTAGCAGGCATGATGGTTGTTTCACTCACTCACTCATGTATTTAGTGTTGTTATGGATGCATTTCTTAATCCATGAGACGTGTTATGCTGCCGAAATTTCTAGTCGAAATTGCCACGACTTGTCGATTTTTTGTCCTTGTTTGTAAGAAAATGAAATCTTGAGGGTGTTGGGTGCAATATGTTATGGTCTTGGGTGCAAGATTATGTTATTTATGGGGTTGCCAAAGTAAAGTGTTAAGGAACCATATTAGATTATGTTATGGTCTTTCTTACAATACAAGAGTTTCTTGCATGAGTGAAACAAAACTGAAGAAAAATATTAAGGAATAATGTTTGATAAAGTGATTAATTCTTCTTCTTGTTCTTTTTCTTCTCTCTCTCTCTCTCTCTCTCTCTCTCTCAAAGATGAGTGCCTAGCCATCCATGTAAACATTCCACATTTTTGCTCTTGATTTTGTGACCTAGGAGAGTGAAGTCATGCTTCTGCAAAAACATGTGCTTATTTTCGTGACTTCATTTTTGAGTAGTATCCCGCTCCTATGACTCCAATTATTTCAACATCCCAATCTAAAAGAACTATTTCAACATCCTAGGATGATAATATTATTCCTTTTTAGTAGTATCCATTGTATTCCTTTTTAGGTAGGCCTTCAGTAGCTTAGGTTAATTCATCATGTAAAGAGATTCCTCTCTGCTAGTTGGGTAGAATGGATAACCAACATCTTTAAGCAAAGGTACAATCCCAAAAAAGATGCAATGTCTTCTCCTTGGCATTTTGATTGCAAAAGAAATGGTTATAACATTCTGTGTGTTTGGAACACCTTTTCTTTCCTTGGATAGGGCCTAAAAAATACAATTTCCTATTATTTTGTTAAAGTGGGCCCAAACACATCTCAGACCTAGAGTACAAATTTGGAAGATTGTCCAGGTACAACGCAGATCTGTAGAACAGTGACATCAGTAATCCCGACCTATAAATCTTTGATCCCATCCAGAATATGGGTTCAATTTCATTGCTCATTCTTTGGATAGCTACTGGGCGTTCAGGTCGTTCCATGTTACTGCCCTGCTCAAAAATCAAAATTGTCGGAATGGCCGAGGACCAGCATGATTCTGAAAGACTAATCATTTTCCAATGCAGAATTTGCTGAATATGCTGCTCAGAACTTTATTAGCATTTTTATTTTAATTGGCATGGCAATTTTATTACTTAAAACATGGCATTTTTATTTGGGTTAGTTTGATAAATGCCACTCTAATTCTGGTGATTCTGAAAAATGCCACTGCAACTTCCAAACTTTAAAAAATGCCATTTTTAGTGCTATTTTTTAGGGTCGCGCTAACTGCCACACGTGTGGCATATACGACATGCGTCCACACACCATGTGTGGTGTACCCAGGAGGCAGCCCACACGGGCTGTGTGTGGGCGGACATTAGAATTGCCCACACGTGTGGGCGCGGCTATTTCGTGCCACACGCCCAACAAGTACTACTTATCTTCACCCCGTGTGTGTGGCACGAAGCAAAAATGCCCACACGTCCTAGCGCAACTATATTAAGTACTCCGCGGGATGACGGTTTAGTTGCCATCCTGGTTGGCAGATGTAGTTATCCGGTATGGCAACTGTAGTTATAAAAGCATGGCAACTCTATCTGTTTTGGTTAAATATAGTTGCCATGTCTAATTTATGATAGTTGCCGCGTGTAATCAGACCGTAGTTGTCATGTGTGATTAACTACTTGCCATATATGGTCAAAACAGTAATTGTCATGTGTGTTTACCTAGTTGCCGCGTGTGGTCCAACCATAGTTGCCATGTATTGTTAATCACCGTTTGGCATGTGTGTTTATCTGGTTGCCACGTGCGCGCAACTGCAGTTGCCGTGTAACAAAGAATCACAGTTGCCATGTGTGTGTACTGAGTTGCCACATTCGCGTAACTGCAGTTCAGTTGCCATATGTGTTTATCTGGTTGCCACGTGCGCGCAACTGCAGTTGCCGTGTAGCAAAGAATCACAGTTGCCATGTGTGTGTACTGAGTTGCCACATTCGCGTAACTGCAGTTCAGTTGCCATATGTGTACCGAGTTGTCACGTTCGCACAACTGCAGTTGCCATCCACAAGGTAGGAGTGTCGTGTGGGCGAAAAGCAGTTCGCCCACACGCGCATGACCTAGGTGGTGGCTGTGTCGGTGAAAAGCAGTTTGCCCACACAACTCAGCTGGCAAACAGCGTTGTGCGGGTGTGTGGGCAAACTCTCCAACGCCCACACACCAGCCCCGTCCTACGTGGCACACCAAATCCACCTTTTCGTGTCAAGATTCGTGCAAAAGACAGTGGACGATGATTCAGGCGTGTGGGCGAGTTGGGTAGCGCCCACACGTGTGGGCGTTAACATTTCCGTTTTTTAAGTCTACAATGGTGTTTTTTAAAGTTTGCAAAATTTACAGTGACATTTTTCAAAGTTTGAAAATTGCAGTGGCATTTCTCGGAATCGTCAAAATTCGAGTGGCAATTTATCCAATTAACCCTTTTTATTTTAACGGCATGGAAGGTCCTGCATGGTGCTTTGCCATGCTATGGTGTTCTTGTGGGCCGACACATTAGAACCCTTGTCTAATTCTTGTGGGCGGGGGCGGCTCAAGCTCGCCTAGGTGGGGCGGGCGCGACGCGGCCGGGCGGCGGCAGGGGTGAGGGGTCGGGGCGGCTCAGGCAGGGAGAGAGAGGGAATGGACAGATCGGGCGCGGGCGCGACCCCTTATCTGCTAGGTCCCAGCTCTTTGCCGTCTGCCAGCAGACGACAAAGAGCGTACCTAGTGGGGTGGGGCCGGGGGGAAACGGGCGAACTAACGGCTATCTTCTTTGCCGTCTGCTGGCGGACGACAAAGAAGATGGCCGTTAGTTCACCCCGGTACGCCCGCCACCCACCCTCTTTGCCGTCAGCTAGCGGACGACAAAGATATGCTGATGGCAAAGCCATCCTTTGCCGTCCGCTATCTCTTTGCCGTCAGTTTTTCGATGGCTGATGGCAAAGCCTTTCTTTGCTGTCAGCTAGCGGATGGCAAAGAAGTGGCAGACGACAAGGAAGTGGATTCCAATAGTGCGAGATGGATTGCGATACATAAATATTTTTTCGCGAATACGCAAGCTGCGTATCTTTGTATTGATAGAAGGAGAAAGTAGCATGAGATTACAACGCTTACAGGGCCATGTACGCAGGAGGCATGGTGCACGAGCGTCGGAGCAGACTTGGAACCAGGGGTCTGCTCAGCCCTAAAGTCTAACCTAGTAGCTACTCGCCAGGGATGATGTTAAGTAGCCCTTTGGCGCCTGCCTTTGCCCATAGGCGCGCCTCATCCTTGATGGTGTCGGAGACGAGGGTGAGCGAGGGAGTGGCTCGGTCGAAGAGGCACGAGCGAGGGAGTGATACATAAATCTATAATGTAAATATAGAGGCACTTCTTTTCTTCTTAGGGAAGTATAAAAATATATCTTTTCTTTATGATATAGAAGGGAGTGAGATTTGTCTTTATTTTTCTTGCATTTTATAATTTTGTACAAGTGTCTGAGAAAAGACACTCGACAAACAGGTTGACACTCGGCAATCAGTGTGATTTCAGTAGTAATGCAACATGCCACCTCAACATGTAACTATTTATGGAGAAATGATTTTCTCATTATGCAATCATGCATGCCAAAAGACTCGCCCAACACGCAACATTGCATGAAAAACTATTGGGAGCCGCTAGGGATCAGACTACTGATCCTTTGCATCTATCAGACTAGTTGCAAGCCGTAGGATCAGAAGAATAATGGTCGTCCGATCTGGTATAAAAAAAAAACCACGCGTGGTAGGTTTGTTTCCTTCGTGAATTGCTTCCTTCCTTGTATAACTGCTTCCGTAAAGATTGCTGCTTCCTAATCACCAACCACCCCCGGAAATTGCGATCCTTTCCTAGTAATTGCTTCCTGCTAACCCCCAAATATTGCGATTTGTTTCCTAAAATTGCTTCATAATTTTGGAAAGTACGATTATTTCTCACAATTAAATCCAGAAATTAATTATGATATTTTTTTGGACTCGTTTGTTTATGGATGGCAACATGATTTTGATGACATGGAAGCATTCTTATTGATGCACGGGAGCATCATTTCAGGAATGATGTCAAATCCCTTTTTCTTAGAAATAATTTGGGAAACTACAAAACTTCTCACGATTAAATTTGGCAATCAATTATGATATTTTTTAGAGGTTTTTCTTTATAGATGGCAACAATATTTTACACCACAGAAGTATTCTTCTGGATGCATGGAAGCATCATTTTTTCTTGGTGCTTCCATCGATCATAAAATTGTTTTTGACATTTTTAAGATGTGTTTCTTCATAGATGGCAACATGGTTTTTATGCCACAGAAGCATTCTTCTCGTTGCATGGAAGCATCCTTTTCTTGATGCTTACATCAATCATAAATTGCTTCCAACCAAAATATTTTTTTTGGGTGCAAAGGAAATGATATTTTCATATAATGGAAAATTTTGCTTCACAAGAAATCACGTGAAGCACAACATGAATGATCAAGCATTGAAATATATTATCCCCATGAGAACATAAATTTACAAATTTATTTTGTAACGAAATAAAAAAATCTATTACAACACTACTTTCATTTCATCGTAGCCGACATAGGGGCGGGCACTGGATAATCTGAAAATGACAAGATCCGTGTGTGCCATGAGCTCTAACATCATTTGTTGTAAAACCAAAAACTCAGAGATGTGCCTGGTTGATCTCAATCTCGGCTCATGACATCATCATTGCGAATCTATAGAACTGAACCATTCAGTGAGAAAGAATGAAGTTCACAATTCAGTGGTTAGTACAAAAATTCACTAAAAGTAATACAATGACAGTATATAATATAATGTAGGAATAGAAGCAACGCTGGCAATGGTTGAAGCAGACACATATAGTGGTTGAAGCATACATTAGTATTCCATAATGGTTGAAGCAAAATGCTTGTACAATAAAAGTAGCATAGACTTACAATGGTTGAAGCAAAAAATTCATTACCATAGAATTATCTGCAAGAAACAAGAGGAAGCATGGTTGATAGGAAGCAATAGCTTTAATTATTTTCACAATAAATATAAAAGACATAGTGTAGACATGAAACTTTCATTGCTGGCATGATCAGATGCATAAAGTTGTGCTTCATTAATAAATTAGGATTTCAATTGTATGGAAGCAAGGCATAGACAAAGTTGTGCTTCATGAATAAATTAATATTTCAATTGTATGTACTTAAGCAAGACATTGACATAAAAAAGGCTTATTTGTTACCCAAAGTATGGCAAGTTTTAGGAAGCATAAAATTATGGCAGCGCAAGATTACTATTGTTGGTTGGAAAATAAAACATTTGGTAATGTAGAACATACTAACATTGTGGCAAATGAAGAGGATGCATGGCTTGTTTTGCATAGATACAAATTTAACTGATGTACTGTTGCCTAGCGGAAACAATTTTCTAGCCCAGAAAGATGTAAAAGTATTAAAATATAGATGCGTCATGGTAAGAAGCACAAAAAAAGGGAGCTAATTAAAGAACTTCAGGCAATAAGAGGATAGAATTTTCATCTCACCAAACCAATTTATCATTTTTTAACAAACTATGCAATCAAATTGTATAGAGTTCAGAAGCATAGTCATTCGAACATAGGTGTTGCATAATAAATAAGCATGAACATGGAACTTTGGAAGAGAACTAATCATGGATGGAAGCATGAAAATTTGAAATGACAACTATAGCACCAAAATTGAGACGCATATTATTGTGATGTGCGTACTAAATTAACCAAAATTCGCATACGATATAGTGATCGATTACACATCAGTTAGAAGTCTGATAAGTGAACCAAAATTCGTACTCCCTCCGTCCCAAAATAACTGTCTCAACTTTGTACTAGCTCTAGTACAAATTTGTACTAAGCTCAAGACACTTATTTTGGGACGGAGGGAGTAGATAATATAGTGATGAAGCACAAGTAGGATAAAACCATAATATGGACAGAAGAATCAAGATTGGACGACTAGATACCTAGCTGAGACCAGTGTATGTACGCTGCCTGTGGGGAGGGGGCGGATCCTGCAATCTTCCTCGCGTTTTGGTGCTCCGCAATTGAGACGATGATCCGCCGCGACGGACTGAAGAACTTGGGTCCCATATCTAGTGGAGACGACCATGTAGGGGAGCGGGAGCTCGCTCGTCGTCGCGGCAGATAATGCCGAGTACAACCACCGGATTGGACAACGGACCGGCGTATTGGATCTCACCGGCACAGTTGGTATGGCAGGTTCATGGCGAAGAGATGGAAGGCGGTAGGGCAATTGCGAGATCGGCGTTGGAGACAGTTCAAGAGTAGGCGAGATGGGGAAGTGGTCGGGTGGGTTTTAGGAAGGCGATATTAATGCGGGATAATTGACGAGCAATTATAGGTGGGACCTGGCGAAAATATTTGGCCTGGTTTGGAAACAATCTCAGCCGTGAGAGAAAAACGCATCGACGTCTCCGGATTGGTCTGATGATTTCATCCTATAGGACTACTGATAGGAAGCGTTTCCCAAAACTATTACAGTTCTTATATTCAATATATATTTTATAACTAGACAATGATCAAACACAATAAATTATATATATATATATATATATATATATATATATATATATATATATATATATATATATATGTATGTATGTATATTCCAATCAGTCATTTTTTGTCGCACCTGGAGTATCATCCAGAAACGGTATATATTTATACACACTACAAGAAGACCCGTAGTAATGCAACATGCCACCTCTACATGCAATTATTGATGGAGAAATGGTTGTCTCATTATGTAATCATGCATGCAAAAAGACAACCCACTCAACAGGCAACCTTGCATGAAAAACTATGATAGTACTTATATTTAATTAATATATATTTTTTCCCGCAATAAGTGTGTGTGTGTATATACAATGATCAAATACAGTGAACCATATCTATACTCAAATAGTATCTCATATTATTAATCCAAACATTCATGATTCAATCAGCCAATTTTTGTCGCAGCGTGCAAAGTATCATTTAGTAAGGTAAAGGTATTTATACACAGTACTAGAAGACACGTATGTACGGCTAGCTCTGCCCATCCATGCAGCGCGGCACATCTGAATCAGCAAGCCATTGAGATAAATGAAGAAGACGGATGTGGACGGTAATGTCACCGTCTATGAAGCTCGACTTGTGGTGAAGAGTTCTTCACAAGTTCAAGGAGTTGACTACGATGAGATTTTCTCATCCGTAGCGATGCTTAAGTCCGTCGGAATCATGTTAGCATTAGCTGCATTTATAAAATCTGGCAGATGGATGTCAAAACGAGTTTCCTTACCAGTTTTCGTAAGAAAAGGTTGCATGTGATACAATCAGAAAGGTTTTGTCGATCCTAAAGATGCTAAAAGGTATGCTAGCTCCAGCGATCCTTCCATGGACTGGAGTAAGCATCTCGGAGTTGGAATATATACTTTGATAAGATGATCAAAGATTTTGGGTTTATACAAAGTTTATGAGAAACTTGTATTTCCAAATAAGTGAGTGGGAGCACTATAGAATTTCTGATGAGTATATGTTGTTGACATATTGATGATCAGAAATGATGTAAAATTTCTGGAAAGCATATAGGGTTATTTGAAAGATGTTTTTCAATAGAAAACCTGGATTAAGCTACTTGAACATTGAGCATCAAGATCTATAAGAATAGATCAAAATGCTTAATAATACTTTCAAATGAGCACGTACCTTGACATGATCTTGAAAGTGTTCAAGATGGATCAGTCAAAGAAGGAGTTTTTGGCTGAGTTGTAAGGTACGAAGTTAAGACTTAAAGCTCGACCAGGACAGAAAGGAGAGAAAGGACGAAGGTCGTCCCCTACGCTTCAGACGTAGGCTCTATAGTATGCTATGCTGTATACCGCACCGGAAGTGTGCCTTGCCATGAGTCAGTCAAGGGGTACAAGAATGATCCAGGAATGGATCATTGGACAGCGGTCAAAATTGTCCTTGGAGTAATAAGGACATGTTTCTCGATTATGGAGGTAATAAAGAGTTCGGCGTAAAGGGTTACGTCGATGCAAGCTTTAACACCTATCCGAGTGACTCTGAGTAGAAAACCGGATACGTATAGTGGATCAACCATTTGGAATAGCTCCAAGTAGAGCGTGGAAGCAACATTTACAATATGACCTAGAGATTTGCGAAGTACATACGGATCTGAATGTTGCAGACCCGTTGACTAAAACCTCTCTCAAGCAAAACATGATCAAACCTCGGAACTCATTGAGTCTAAATCACATGATGATGTGAACTAGTTTAATGACACTAGTAAACTCTTTGGATGTTGGTCACATGGCGATGTGACCTGTGAGTGTTAATCACATGGCGATGTGAACTAGATTATTGACTCTAGTGCAAGTGGGAGACTGTTGGAAATATGCCCTAGAGGCAATAGTAAATTAGTTATTATTATATTTCCTTGTTCATGATAATCGCTTATTATCCATGCTATAATTGTATTGATAGGAAACTCAGATACATGTGTGGATACATAGACAACACCATGTCCCTAGTAAGCCTCTAGTTGACTAGCTCGTTGATCAATAGATGGTTACGGTTTCCTAACCATGGACATTAGATGTCGTTGATAACGGGATCACATCATTAGGAGAATGATGTGATGGACAAGACCCAATCCTAAGCCTAACACAAAGATCGTAGTTCATATGCTAAAGCTTTTCTAATGTCAAGTATCTTTTCCTTAGACCATGAGATTGTGCAACTCCCGGATACCGTAGGAATGCTTTGGGTGTACCAAACGTCACAACGTAACTAGGTGGCTATAAAGGTGCACTACAGGTATCTCCGAAAGTGTCTGTTGGGTTGGCACGAATCGAGACTGGGATTTGTCACTCCGTGTGACGGAGAGGTATCTCTGGTCCCACTCGGTAGGACATCATCATAATGTGCACAATGTGATCAAAGAGTTGATCGCGGGATGATGTGTTATGGAACGAGTAAAGAGACTTGCCGCTAACGAGATTGAACAAGGTATCGGTATACCGACGATCGAATCTCGGGCAAGTATAATACCGCTAGACAAAGGGAATTGTATACGGGATTGATTGAGTCCTTGACATCGTGGTTCATCCGATGAGATCATCGTGGAACATGTGGGAGCCAACATGGGTATCCAGATCCCGCTGTTGGTTATTGACCAGAGAACGTCTCGGTCATGTCTGCATGGTTCCCGAACCCGTAGGGTCTACACACTTAAGGTTCGATGACGCTAGGGTTATAAAGAAAGTTTGTATGTGGTTACCGAATGTTGTTCGGAGTCCCGGATGAGATCCCGGACGTCACAAGGAGTTACGGAATGGTCCGGAGGTAAAGATTTATATATGGGAAGTCCTGTTTTGGTCACCGGAAAAGTTTTGGGTTTTATCAGTAACGTACCGGGACCACCGGGAGGGTCCCGGGGGTCCACCAAGTGGGGCCACCGGCCCCGGAGGGCTGCATGGGCCAAGTGTGGGAGGGGACCAGCCCCAGGTGGGCTGGTGCGCCCCGCCACAAGGGCCCAAGGCGCCTAGGGTTTGGGGAGGGGGTGCTTCCACCTAACTTGGGGGGCAAGTTTCCCCCCTCTCCCCCCTTGGCCGCCACCCTTAGATGGGATTGGGGCTGCCGCACCCCTTGGGGTGGAAACCCTAGAGGGGGCGCACCCCCCTCCCTCTCCCCTATATATACTTGAGGGTTTTGGGGCTGCCAACACATGAGAACCTCTCCCTCAAGGCGCAGCCCTACCTCTCTCCCTCCCCGTCTCTCGCGGGCTTGGCGAAGCCCTGCTGGAGTGCCACGCTCCTCCACCACCACCACGCCGTCGTGCTGCTGATGGATGGAGTCTTCCTCAACCTCTCCCTCTCTCCTTGCTGGATCAAGGCATGGGAGATGTCACCGGGCTGTACGTGTGTTGAACGCGGATGTGCCGTCCGTTCGGCACTAGGATCTCCGGTGATTTGGATCACGATGAGTACGACTCCTTCAACCCCGTTCTCTTGAACGCTTCCGCTTAGCGATCTACAAGGGTATATAGATGCACTCTCCTTCCCCTCGTTGCTGGTTTCTCCTTAGATAGATCTTGGTGACACGTAGGAAAATTTTGAATTTCTGCTACGTTCCCCAACAACGGGAGAGGCCGGCGACGGGTCGCGGGAGGAGGCGGCGGCGGGGCCATGGGAGGAGAACGACGGCGGGGCTGCAGAAGGAGAAGGTCGTCGCTGGTTATAAGGCCGTTCGGAAAAGTGCTTATGGGCCGGTCTGGCTCTGCTCTTTGGATCTCGGGAACACCTGTTCGGCTCCTTATAGGGCCGCTGTGATCAGAATAACTATTCTAATCCTGGGATTAGAATAGTGTTATTGTCTCTCTCTCTATATATATATTAAAGATCTCATATTATTAATCCAAATATCCATATTCCAATTAGTCATTTTTTGTCTCACGTGAAGTATCATCTAGAAAGGGTATATATTTATACACACTACAAGAAGACCCATAGTAATGCAACATCCCACCTCTACATGCAATTATTGATGGAGAAATGGTTGTCTCATTATGCAATCATGCATGCGAAAAGACAACCCACTCAACAGGCAACCTTGCATGGAAACTATTATAGTACTTATATTTAGAGAAATCATTTTCTGAGCCCGCGCTCATCTGCCCCCATGTTGAATAAAAAAATCAAAACAAATACTATAAAATTAAAAAAATTCCAATTTTTTCCCATGATAGACAATTTGATGCGTTAGGTCCGCCATAATTTTTAAATCATTTGGACAACTGAGAAACTCTAAAAAAAAAACAAATCCAGGGTCTGTAAAACAGTTTACTGTTCATGTGATGTTTTGACCCAATTTGTCTATTTTGCTGAGAGCTACTCAGATGTCCAAATGAGCTAAAATTTGGAGCGAACCTCACGCAATAAATTGTCTACGATAGGAATAAAAATGGAATTTTTTGAATTTTTTTAGTATTTGTTTTGAATTTTTTTTCTGACCGGACGCAGATGAGCGTGAGCACCGAATCGCTGCACTCTTATATTTAATATATGTTTTATAACTAGACAATGATCAAATACAGTAAACCATATATATATTCAAAGATCTCATATTATTGAACCAAACATTCATGTCTCAATCAGCCGATTTTTGTGGCAGCGTGCAAAGTATCATCTAGTAAGGTAGTATACATTTATACACAGTACTAGAAGACACGTATGTACGGCTAGCTCTGCTCATCCATGCAGCGCGGCACATCTGAATTTCAAATGGAGATGCTGTGCGGGATGCCCATCCCCATCACCGTTTTCTCGTCCTCGGGATGACCATTTGACGGCCTGAGCAGCACATACGGCACCACACCAGGGCCATAACGGTTTTTTAGCTTGGAGTCCATGTTGGCCTTGTCGATCTGCACCGCGATATCTATCATTTTGGATTTGAACCTGTCAAAAGCCTCTTTGATCTCCTCTTCCTGTCTCCACACAAGCTCTCCGTACGTGGCCATGTATTCCTCGTCTGGCGAGTGTGAAGACAGGAGGTTCAGTATCAGCATGACCAGGACGCTCTGGTACTGGGATGGGAAGGTGTCCAGCAGCACCCTCTCTGGCTCCTCCAGAAACGCGCGCATCTCCTTGGAGTCGGGGCCGCCCATCTCCGACGGCATGTTCTTCCGGGTTGTGGTTGGGCGGTTGGGGACGTACCCAGCCAGGGGGTACTGGCCAAAGTTGACGGCGGCGTGATGCGCGGACGTGACCCACGTGATGGTGGCCAAGACTTGGACCAGACTCTCGTGGCTGTCCAGCACCGGCCACCACGGCTCGTCCTTCTTATCCTCGTGGCCTTTGGTTCGCACCTCCGTCCACCAACCTTGGAGCTCCTGGTCGTCGATGATGTCCTTCGCGCATTTGTAGTAGTGCTTCACGTAGTCCGACGCCCACTGCTTGATGGCATCCCAGACCATGAGGCCATCGTTGGCGTATGGGTAGTCCTCTATGGCCAACTCCAGTTTGCCATCCTCCCCTCTCACCGCCATGCCCCTCCGGATGAGATCTTCCGGCAGAGCCTCCATGTCGAACCGCCAGAACTTGTCGTAAACCACGGAGCTGAGCTCCATGCAGTATCTTCCGGGCGAAAAGGTGCTCTCGATGATTCCACCCGCGTTGACGAGCATCTGGCGCGCCTGAGCGTTTATCTCCATGGTGTACCGGAAGTGCGGGTGCAGCAGCTGGTAGATGGGGTGCATCTGGCTCAGCAGATGATGTACGGCTCAACACAACAGTGCGTCCTCAGCCTGGCATGTGACGAAACGCAAAACAATCAGACAGACAGGCATGCATGCACGCACGCGCTGTGAATGAATAATTAGACTGGGGCGTAGACGTACCAGTGGCTAACGAGCTGGTGGTAGCCGGTGTCATGAGCCAGGACATGGGACTTGGCGAGCTGCCACAGCCAGGATTCTGTGACGCTGGATCCCGGCGTGAAGACCTGGCGCCACTCGTCCTTGGTCGGGGATGGCGAGTTGCGACGGCCATGATCCTGTGACTCAGGCCTCGTCAGCTCGATGGCGATCGGCCGGAGTGTGCCGTCCCCTGTGAGGAAGAAGAGCGTGCGCGACCCATACAACGTCGTGTCCTCAAGCATGCGCACCTTGTGTACGAATGGCAGGAACATGTCGTGGTAGTCCAGCATGAACAGCTTCTTCCTACGCATGGCCTGTACGTACGTATATATATATATATATATATATATATATGCTTATTACATATATATAAGTCTTTTTTTACAGATTTTAATATGAACTACATACTGATGTATATAGGCACAGTGTAGATTCTAGATTCACTCGTTTTGCTCCGTATGTAGTTCATATTAAAATCTATAAAAAAATTATATTTAGGAACCGAGGGTGTAATTAGTTATGCATGCATCATGCTTCTTTCTTCCTTGTTTAATTCTCACCTCCTCAGCTGTCATGACACCGTTTATCTGCTCTTCAATCAGCTCTTTAGTGATAAGGGATGGCCCGTCCAGCTTGCTGACGATAGGCAGCTCCTGCATTCATGCGCAGTTTTCAAGGTACCATGCACATGCATCTACGGTAATGGTGATGAACTGATACTATATAACTGAACATATATAGAGTGGATAGTGTACCGTGACTAGTTGGATGCTCAGTGGGTTCATCCCTGCAAGGGTTTGTCGCGCAAACTCCTCATCTCTGAACCAAGCAAACTTGTCCTCTGCATCATTTTCCAACATGCATGGATGCATATATGCACCAGTAAGAATTACGGGATGGTAGCATATGCATCTGATTTGGAGGCTCGCCGCTATTTTCCATAGCCCGCTATTTAAAACATTGATATCTACTAGTACTAGAACTAATTAAACATGCAAATCTCTACTGAGTAGTACCACAGTAGGAGTACGTACTATCATGAATTTCCGGCGTTTCAAACTTCAAGAATCTGCAGATCTCCTCCGAAAGGTGCGCTCCATGGAGGAGGCGCTCCAGCTCATCCACAACAAAACCTATCACGACCCCGACAATCTCCGCTTGTGTGTGCGGTTGCGATTGCGAGGGCTGGTTGGTGAAGTCGACGTCGTACAGCGCATCGATCGCCGCCAAGGAAGGGAAACTCTGGCTCCTGTGGTCTTTCATATCCTTGAACTCGACCGTGCAGGCCGCGTGTGCCGCGGACAAAACCAGCTCTCTTATGAACGCCGCGTCTTTTATCTCCGTGAACGCCTCGTCCCGGGGCACATAAATCTTGTCGGTGGCCCTCACTTCCGAAGGTGCATCTTCACGACAAGATTCATCTAGTGTAGTGCCCATAATCAGCGTTTTTGACACCATACTAGAGGAGTGTTTTTTTAGACAAGCGAGAGGAGTACGGCGGGGCGGTACGTACCTTGCATGTATTGAGCGCGGCCGAGCACAGGTCGCTTGTTGCCGAGGTCGTTGTAGACGTCATAGTCGTAGATGCGCTGGTGTGGCTTGCGCTCGCCGGTGCCGTCGCCGCGGATGGCCAGTAGCTCACTGCGGCGCAGCTTCTTCATGCCCTCGGGCGTCTTCGACGGGAGGTAAGAGTACTGCACCGCCGCACGCAGGCACGATGGTAGCTGCTGGTAAGGTAATTGCATGCTAGTGTTTGTGAAGTTGGTTCAGTTTAGGGCAGGGTAGGGTACCGACCGTGACAGGGAAGAAAGTACGCTTGTCGTCGTTGCTGCTGCTGCTGCGCGAGGGGTGGATCCACGAGTTGCAGTGGAATAACGTAGCGCTGGACGACTTGGGGCCCTGGTCGGCGGGGAAGATCCTGACGTCTCCTAGCAACATCTCGTTGTAGTGGTCGTTCACCACTCGCACGGCGCCGATGGGGCCGAACGATGCCGGCACCGTGAAGGTGGCCTCGAACGTGTAAAACTCCTCATCGGCTCCTGTACCCGAGTATTTGGCATAACTTGGATCTTCCCGCTCTTCTGCACCCACAGCCAACAACCATATATACATTCAGGTCTAAGGCCCCGCTGGGATTCATGGTGACTGTATTTTCTCATCAGTTTTTGGGCTATATCATTCCACCTTCATTCTGATTTCTGAATTTTTGTATGTCGGGTTGTATCATTACCCTTAAAACCATGCATGTATATGTCTTTTTCTCGGCTTATTTATGGGTATATATGTCTACATATGTTTGGGAGTTCATTTTCTATCTACATCCAGAATTTATGTAACTTTTATGATTCATTTTGTTATTCAAGAATTACGTACCGTTGTTCTTGTTGCTTTTTTTTGCGAGAAGAATTACTATTGTTGTTGAATTTATTATTGTTATCCATTTATTATGTACTCTCTCCGTTCCTATATAAGTCTTTGTAGAGATTTCACCATAGACTATATATTAAGCAAAATGAGTAAATCTGCACTCTAAAATATGTCTACATACACCCGTGTGTAGTTTGTAGTGCAATCTCTAAAAGACTTCTATTCAGGAGCGGAGGGAGTATTTTGTTGTTGAATTACCTAATTAAATTATTTTTCATGTTTGCATGGAATTTTGATAAAGCAGGTACTCATAGGCATCCGTAGGGAGTCCGTATAGTATAGAGATGGCTGCCTTTGGAAAAAACAAATTATGTTTCTCTGAACGACAAGAAAAAAGAAGAAATTATATGCATGCAGGATTCGAATAAGGGGGCGGAAGTGAAGAGGACAGTACAAGGGAGCCTTGTCACCTGGGTTAGACTCCGAGACGAGCTCAAGTTGTAGCCACTCTCGGTGAAGGAGATCGTTCGTCCAATGGTAAACCCAAGCGGCCTTCTCAGACAAGGAAGTTATTTTTTCAAGTCCTGACCAGAAACTTTTCATGTGCACCGTCACGGTGGCCTTCATCTCGATATTCGACAACGTGAGGTTGAAACCGCGGGGAGTAGCTCGGTGCGCGACCGTGTCCGCTTCGGGCAATGTGGTGGTGGTTATGGTGGTGGTGGTGGCGGTGGCGGTGGCGGTGCAGCCAACTGTGGAGACTGTGTGGCGAGCGTTGCTCGATGTCCGACGAGCCTCTGGCACCGGGACCGCTCGCCGAGCTGATGAGACTGTGGAGGAGAAGGAAGATGAACCATGATGGCTCGGTGCACCTAGAGCTAGAGGCATGGCTGCCATTAGCAATGTGGCTGCAGCGTGCTACACTTAGGATGTAGATGGAGAGATGGGATGTCGGATAGAGCGATCCCTGGATCTCCTATTTATAGAGATCCAAGAAGAGAGACGTCATCCCGCTGACGCGAGGCAATCGTACCAACACCGTGGAAGAAGAGAGACGTCATCCTCACATCCCGTGCAGCCGCACCGGTCACAAGAAAAATCAGCCTCTCCCCCGCATCAACAACACCGTTGCACTGCAGCTTCCGTGGCCGGCGATCAGTGGCGCACGACACCCAACACACTGCATTGCAGCTCCACCCGCCGGAGATATCACCGTCTCGCAGCACAACACAAGTTGCATTTCTGATTGTTTAGCCCCCCGCGTCCCTCTCCGAGGCGACACGAGGAACCCTAGCCGCCCCCGCCGCCGGCCTTCCTCCACCCTGCCCACCCCCTCGCCGCCGCCGAGAGCCACCGCTGGGCAAAGCCTAGGCAGTGCCGGCGGCGGCGGGGCATCTCCCCTGCCGCGGCTTCCCTTCTTCCTCGCGGCGGCTTAGTCACTCCCGGTGGGATTGGTGGCGCGGCGCTTCGAAGATCGAGCAGCGCCTCGCTTTGCGGCAGGTTGGAGGGCCTGTCCCCGTCTGGTGGTGCCGCCTAGACAGCCGCTGCCGCCTACGGTTCTTGACCCCAGATTGGATCTGAGTGGTGCTCGGGCCCGGCCGTGGCTGCCTATCAGGCGTGGTGGCGGCGAGTCTCGCGGCCTCTGGGCATCGTGGAGGTGCCGGTGGCGGCGTGTGCTCAGCCTGGTGGTGGCGGCGGCCGTGCACGGGAGTTGGATTGCTTCGAACAAATCTGGGTGAAAACTTGCTTCCGGCTACTGCCAAGGCCGGCGGTGGCGGCGCTATCAGCATCGTTCCCTTCTTGAAGGCATCGCCGTGGAGAAGTTCAAGACCACTCTCTGCTACCTCCGGGGGAAACCCCGGATCGGATGATCGGATGACGGTGGGGCTCTGGTGTCGTTCCCCCCTTGGGGCGTCATTCTTGGAGGTACACACGTGAGCGAGGGACCAGAGGACGGATACTTTGGTGGAGCAGTGCGTCATCTCACTCATTGATGACGGCGGATCTCGGCAGCATGGTGCTGTGGTGACTCGGCGTACGATGCGCGAAGATGGACTCACGCAGGAGGGTGACACGGTCTGGCATCGTGGTGGCGTCGACGGCAGCTAGATCGGGAAAGGTAGATGCATCAGTACAGCTCTGAAGATGGATTGGTGGCAGGTGGCTGCGGCGGCCTCATACCCGGCAGGCGTCCTGGTTGAGGAGTGCGCCAGACCGGTGTGTGCCCCATACCCGGCAGGCGTCCTGATTGGGACCTTAGGTCTTAGATGTTAAGTTTGGCTGCGAGGTTTGTTTGGTATTATGCCTAGACTGTCAGCATCCCTTCATCAACTGGATAGAAGTAGCAACAGATGTTGCCTAGACGGTGACTTTAGTCTTACTGTTGTATTACTTTGTAAGGTCTTGTGCGAACAATTAATAAAGTGGTTCCATGCATCGTCCAAATATTGAGGCCGGGGGTCTTCCTCCTTTAAAAAAATCTACCAACTCCGCCGTTGCGCCGCAATGAAATGAAGTGACGGCCTGTTTGTCTGGCTTGGCCGCGGCTATATAAGCCGTGCTCCGGCGATGCACATCCGCATCTCCTTCTCTTCGAGCCCCTCCTCTTGCAGCGGTGATGCCGAAGTCGTGGTGGTCCGCACTGGTAGGTGGTGGCGATGGTAGTTCATTCTCGGGTGGATCGACACCGACGCCTGCGCTCTCCGGGCCCCTCGGCATCCATTGCGGCCGGCTCCTTCGCCAGGCAGGAGATCGTCCTCTCCTTTGGCGTCGAGGAGGAGCATCAGCCAGAGAAGTGGCCGCGCCTCCTCACCGAGGCGGCTCTAACAGACGAAGAATACGTCCGTTAAATGGAGATAAGGACGGAGCGACCGCTCCGTCAGATGGGCCCGTCACCATCGTCGTCGGCGCGGGTCAAGGAGGAGCCACCATCCCCACTGCGCTACCGCGTCAAGCCAGAGCCGGTGTCCCCACCCGGCGGGTCAAGGAGAAGCTCGCCTCCCCCACGCAGCCGCGTGAAGGACGAGCCCGATCGCAGGCCCGACTCGCCGCCCCACCGCATCCACCGCCAAGCCGTCTAGGAGCTACCGGCGGCCATAAGGAAGGTGTGCGGCCACATCCTCCATTACCTCGGAAGCAGCGATGTCGGCGGTCCCTCGGGGTCGAGGGCCGTCGTCTCCGAGTAGGAGTGGGCGGCAGTACGACCAGCGCAACGCTGCCCGCCGCTCCTCGTTTGCAAGGACCGACGAGGTGCCAGAATGGGTCCTCAACGACACGGACCTCGCCGTCGCGTGGGCTCTAAGCCGTTTCGTCACCACCAAGGAGATGGACGCCAGACGCCGCCACCATCGACAACGAGATTGCCAAGTACGGTGAGAAGTGGTCTCTCAGCGAGTCTTCTGACGCCAGCTAGGGCAAGGCCGTTGCTAGGGCTCCGCCCGCGCTGTTGGCACTGGCCACGGCGGCACTCCGAACCGCGAAGTAGGAGGCGGGGCGGCTACACCATGAGCGGCAGGCAGCAGCCGGACAAGGTTGCCGTGGCCCTCTAAAAGCCTTGCGCCGCTGGAGGGACGACGACGACAACAACGGCGGCGGCGGCGCGGACGGCGATCACAGTGCGGAAGGAAAGGGCGGCCACACGTATGAGGTTGTTGTCCGCTATAGAGTTTAGTTTTTTTATAAGTTTTTAGTTAAACAGTCAAAATATCTTTTTTAACATAAATTACGTCCGAATTTTAGTGAAATTCGTCGTGTTTGCATGAATTTCATCCGGTTGATTCATAAAGTGTTTGAAATGTATGCGTGCATCATTGAATGGCGGCCTCCCGCATCCGTGTCCATATACTGATGCCTCCTTGTCCGCGGATGAATGCGGAGAAAAAAAATGGATTGCCGTTGAAGGTGCCCTAACGACACGATAGCTTTCCCCAAATAAAGGAGTCTAGTTTGAGCGGAAATGATCGAACCACCACCAACTTGAAGAAGACACGCCGCCATTTGCTTGAGCATCGTGCTTATGAGGATTAAAAAAAATCCTAACATATAAACTACTAATCAAAGCGGAGGCATAGGGAATCCCGTCCCGCCACGGGCCGCCGAAGCGGCAAGCAGAGGAGAGGTGAATCCATGGGCCCGTCGGTGAAGCTTTGAGGGAAGAGTTTGCCCTAGCCACCTAGGGTTAGGAGAGAAAACTTCGAGTTCGTTCGTGCACAAAGACTTTTCGGTTGTCATGAACAATGTCAAGCCGACTCCGTTAGGGGAGCGATGACAACAACACGTCACCAGTTCATTCTAACAACAGTAGCGATTGTTTGGTGGTCTCAGATTCTCAGTGTAATTTTTATTATGTTTGAGATGCTTTATACCTTTAGCGAACATTTACAATAGATCTGATTATTAAAAAGAACCATGAAAACAGAAAATCAATTAGCACGGATACATGTATGGAAGATGTGTTTCCCTTTAAAAAAGGTTTCCACCGGGCTTTATAAATAAAGGCATAGAGACATATAAACGCACACACACTACTCCGGATACCAGCTCTACAAGAGAAGCACAAATAGCTAAAAATAGGTAATCAAAAATAGGGAATAAGCACAGCCAAGCTAAGCACAAAAGTAAGAAAGCTAGCTAGGCCCAGACAATAAGCTCAAGTCTTCTCGGAGCGCCTCAACACAGCTCACCACTCGAAGGCACACTCCACACGACGGATCAGGTGACAAAAGCAGCCATCGGTCCGAAGGAGGATGGGGCAAATTGATGATGCCTCCAAGAAGGAGACCGGCATCCATGAACGTCGTTGCCGGCCTGACCAGGTTAAGCATGGCATTTGTCGGCGCCCCACCCACCAATTTGAGAGAGCGTCATAGGCGACCAACAATCACACCCAAGGCAACTTGACTGAACAATACCACCGGAGCCTACCCGCATGACACTGATCCCAGCGACCCCCTGGTCCTGGGATGACCTCGCACGCCAAGTAGACTACTGTCTAACAAAGGCCAAGGAGACGTCGGGGTACATTGCTGGCGACAAGAAGCACCTAGAGGAAGCTTAGTGCCGGAATATCAAATGAACACCATCGAAGAAGACACCGAGGATGGGAGGATGGAGCATCGGGAAGTAGGTCAGAGGACCCGAGGAGGATGGCCAGGGAGCAATGCCTCCGAGGAGGAAACGGCGTCCTTGGACATCGTCGTCACCAGCAATGCCCATGGCCTTGCGTGTCTTTCGCTGAACCGTCCTCCCCTGGCACTAAAACATGACAAGCTGGCCGCCACAAGAAAACCGTCGGTCCCTATCAAGCAACCCGGTCAAAGCCGGCCCGGGTCCCAAACCGATGACGGAGCCAACACTGGATAAACGAATGTAGGCAGCCCTGACCCCCTGGCCATGGCCGCCCATCCAGCACAACGGCCCCTTGCTGCCAAGCGCGGACAACAGGCCCTCGGGCAACAAGCCCCCGGCACAAGGCCGACCAAGGCGGCCACCGGCACCCTAGGCCTTGACCACCTCAGGAGGTAGGCGGCGGCTGCAGCCACACCAGCTGCACCTCCACCCAAACAAAAGCCCCCCCC
>NC_041389.1:39670694-39789248 GCF_002162155.2 Triticum dicoccoides
TGGGGCTGGAGAGAGCCGTTGTGGCGAGTCACCAGGTCGAGGAGGGGAAGGTGCCAGCGCTCTCAGCTGAGTCCAGTCCCCACCCGACGCGACCACCGTCAACACCGGTCGTGCCACCCTCCGCGGATCAAGATCCAAATCAAGGGGGGCCCGACGAAAACCTCGCCACCATCGCCGCGGTGGCGAACCACCACCTCTCAGCACAACAACCATCGGAGCCAGACGTCCCCATCGAGCTCTGCACCCCCAACTATATGGTCGTGACATTGTACAGCAAATACTCAGTCACCGGAGCAGTGGTCTCAGTCCAGTTAATTCGTAAGCCTAACCGTGCAGAGAGGTACGATAAAGCGACAGAAATACATCCTCGATCCTGGGGGGAGCATGGTTACCAAGGATGGACAAACCAAATTTGGGGAGACCCCTGCACCGTTATGGTATGAATGGAGCGAGCCACCCAAATTATGGGTTGGCCTGGAAACCCCTGCACCGTCGAGGACTTCGAGTTTTTCTATGCTTCTACGACTACCACGGTGGGAGATGGTGCCAAAACGCCTTTTTGGACTCCCCATGGCTTCTTGGTCGCAAACCTAAGGATATTGCACCGCTCATCTTCGAGGCCTCGAAAAGAAGGAGTTGGAAGGTCCGTGAGGCCCTCAAGGGGAATGCTTGGATACTCAAGAACAACCAAGTCGCGGTTGTAACCGCAGCCCACATTCGGGAATTTTTCACTCTTTGGATGCTCCTGAATGATGTCCACCTTCATGAGCAAACCGAAGATACCATCATCTGGAAGCACGCGAACGACGGGGTATACACGGCGGCCACTGCGTACAAGGCTCAATTCCTAGGCTTGACTCTTTCCCCCTTGGACCGTATGGTTTGAAGGCATGGGCACCTCCAAAGGTTAAATTCTTTGCGTGGTTGGCAATACAAGATAGGATTTGGACCGCCAATCGTTTACAGCGACGAGGTTGGCCAAATTGTGGCCTCTGCAAACTTTGCAATAGGGAGCAAGAAACGGGTGCCCACATTTTTTTCAAGTGCCGCTTTACAATTCGGGCTTGGTCTCGCGCACATAGATACATCCGAGTGGCACACGAATGAATCCGTCTACGAGTGGTGGGACAAGAGAACCGACAATCGCAATCCCAACCGGCAAGCTTTGGCCTCTCTCACCATGCTTGTCTCCTGGACCATTTGGAATGAAAGAAATGCACGGGTGTTTCGTCATAAGAGTGCGCCAACGACCATTTTTTTCACTGCCATTATCGATGAGGCCAAGCTTTGGGTGACCGCGGGTGGAAAGAAATTAGGAGATATTTTTATGGGCGAGTAATTGTCATGCCGTATTTGTGGGTGTTGTAAAACTCTAAACTCTATTCTCTTCTTATTTAATTGATGAGGCAAATCTTATGCCTCCGTTTCGAAAAATTTTTTTTGGGAAGACTAACTTTTTGACATAAAAAAAGCTCTTAGGGAGTAGTACGTGGCAAACGAAGTTTGGGAGGATGGCCAATTGGCCATGGCACAAAGCGCTGCTGCACTTGGACAGAGCGAGAGCAGATGGGTCTGGGAGGTTCCTATCGGTCACAGCGACGGGGGTGCCGCCATCTAGCGTCCTCCATGGTACGGCCGTGTCGTCCTCGCTGTCTCGTGGCTTCTTCCTGCAGTCACTGTTGTGGCCTCTTCCGCCTCCATGGCCCAGCGTTTGCCTCAAGTGACTCGGTTCGGTGCTGGCAGCCTGGCTCTCATTGGCATGTATCGCACTGCCTTCGCCGTTCCCACGACGGTCTTGTACATCTTCCCAGACCTGATGGCGCGCTTTCCCGCGGCGAGGTGTACACGTATGGGTCTAGGTAGCCGTTCTCCAGTCATACATCAGCGCCTTAAAGAGCATGATTGTCGTGTCATGTAATATTCTCTCTCTTTCGGTTAGGGCTCAATTGAGAAGGACGAGACTTGCCTGCTCCTTTTCCGTGCTCCCATCCGTGCTCCCACGTACGTGGCTTGATTTGATTGGTAGAAAATAAGACCCGGCCCCACCCCCTGAAAATCAGGAGGGAGATGATTAAATTAGAAAAGAAAAAGAGAAAATGACAGCCGTAAGATGAAGTGGGAGCACGGATGGGAGCATAAAAAGGGAGCAGGCAAGCCGGATCCCAATTGAGAAATCTCAACAGACAAGATAAGATAGATGGTGAGTTGTAGTACAATAATTTCGTGGTTTATAATAATACTCAATTAATGAGCTCGTTTAAAAAAAATGTTTACCAATGCATGCATGCGTAAATAATGACCAAGAACTTTTACACGTATTGGTGTTTTTTTTATCTTGCAAGCAACAATTTAATGCACCTCAAAATCTAAACATATGATGGGAAGTAATAAAGTTGAAACTTATAAAATGAAAAAACATTTTTTTTGAGATAAGACCTATAAACCAGGGAGGGAGTAGGCAACATGTATATTACTAGTTAGTTATAAGAGCAAATACAATGGTGGACTTATAACCCGTCTACATGACATTTTTTCCTATATGAAAAGGATACATGAAAAAGTAAGAGGAGTGGCCCTCATGCAAGAGCCTAGCTATATATATATATATATGTACTTCAAGACACACATAATAAATACAAAGAAAGAGAAAGAGAAAATGTAGGAAAATAATAGTAATGTAACAATCAATTTTAGCCCACCTTACTATATGAATGACTATAGATGATAGGTATAGATAACATGGCAGTTTCATATAGCCATCGGCTGGTTATATTATTAGTCATGCTCTAAGAAGAATTAATCACATTTCTCATACACAAACATGCACTGCATATGAATGCGTAAACTTGAAAAATGACACAAATCGGTTCTACAACTTGCGTTTCGGGTACATTTCAGTACATTTCAATCATTGCCGTTAATTCTATGTTAAACACAACCTTCATATGGGTCCCACAAAAAAAGACAAATAATAAAAATACATGCTCCCAGCAAGTGTCGCACCACGGACATTACCTCCCATGCTCTCTGTGCTAGCCACTGGACCACCTGATGATTTTTTTTAGAATGACTACCTGATGGTTGGTATTATTATTTGGGACATATGTTTTTAATAAAATTTATTTAATCCCAAAATACATGCTACACGCAAATTATAGAAGGTTTTTTTTTGTGTGCTTGATTTCGATTTTTTGGTGAGGGACAGAAAATCCGGTTTCAGAAAATCCAAAAAAACGGTATTTTTCCATTTCTAATTTTTAAACGAATTTCAAATTCAAATGTTTTAAGTGGTATATTTCTTGTTAATGTTAGAGATACTGATATTTATATATTTTATCAGGAAAATTGATTTGAATCTAAAATATGTGTTGCACGGAGTTTACTGTGTGCGTGCGTCCCTCATCACGGTTTTCCCCGGTCTACTGGTTATCATAAATTTCCATGAGCCCTGAATATTTTTATATAGTATAAAATTACTTTTTTGGAATTGAAAAGGTAATATATTATCAGATAGAGTTATATGCACATCACATAGACGCAAACCATCACCTAGACGTCCCATGTTCGAGTCGTCAGTTTGCAAAAAATAGACTTTTTAAGCATTGAATAACACTTTTAATAAAAATACTAATGGACGACGTGCGTTAACGACGTCTTGAAGCTGACCGCTAGAATGGGAGACACAATTTTTCAAACAGGGATTAAATAAATTATACTTGTACAATAAGTTTTTGAATTTGAAATTCATTAGGAAATTCCGATATTCCTAAAAACCGTTTTTGTGTGTTACCCAAGAAAAACAAAATCAAGAAATGAAAAACCTTGCTCAAAGTATAGTGCGCATTTTGGCTTGAAATCAATTATTATTCTGGACTGTATAAATTACTACAAGTTGTTATGTTGGCAGTAACGACGAGATGGTGCTGTGGCTAGCCCAAAGTGCATGGGGAATGAGGAGCGACGTCCAAAGTTTGAAACCTGCTGGTTCATACTCACTCCTTTCCGGTTTATCGGGTTTATTTTAACTTTTTTGTTTTTCCAATTTAAAAGACTCATCTCCATCTTATTTTTAGTTTCCGAGACGCATTAAATCTATGCATGCAAGAATTAAAAAGGAACACATGTCAGGACCCCGACTCAATGACACACCGATCTAGCATGTAACACCTCATATCACTTTGTGGCCTCACATACGGTATTCCCGCGGGTGTCGCCTTACCAGGCCCGGGACCCTTTGCGCCTTTTGGCACACGTATATGATATTGCCGCTAACATCCATATGACAAGGAGTCCGGGCTGACATGGCTAGTCGTGAACCCAAAGTGGCACTAACTTACAGGGACAGACATACATGACCCAGCAACGAACGTGTCGGTCATCAGCGAGTGAATCCAGGCTGTAGCAACTGGGCTAGCAGGACTCCGGTAAACCGGGCTGTAGCAGGCTAACAGGACTCCAGTAGACACCGCGTGACATTTCCCCGAAGGGACAGACACAGGAACGAAGAAGGACACATGCCGGCCAGCCTAAGTGTTCCGAAGCAGTAGCAAGCTACCAGGACTCAGTGGAAGCACTAGGAGACATTTCCCGGTAAGAGAGGCTACCAAGGATAAACAACTAGATAGTCAGATCCCACACATACCAAGCATTTCAATAACATACACACAATATGCTCGATATGTGCAAATACAACATGGCATCACAACATGACTCTACAACTCAAGTATTTTATTCAATAGGCTCCGAGGAGCGAGATATTACAAACATGGGTCTCATGACCCAACAATCAGAGCATACAAGTCAAAGCACATGCGGAAGCTTAACATGTCTGAGTACAGACATCTACAAATGAAAAAGGCTGAGAAGCCTGACTAACTACTAGATCCCGCCGAAGGCTCAAGATCGTAGCTGAGGTAACAAGCTAAACTTCAAAGTCCAAGCGGAACTACTAGCGAGACTGAAGTCTCTCTGCAAAAACATAAATTAAGCAACGTGAGTACAAATGTACCCAGCAAGACTTACATCAGATCTAACTACATATGAATCATTATCAACAAAGGTGGTGGTGGGGTTTTACTGCAGCAAGCCAGCTTTGACTCGATGGCTATCCTGAACTACGACTGCAAGTAACTCTTTTGAGATGGCGCACACGAGTCCACATATTCACCATATCAATACACCACTATGGATCCGCTCCCGTCTCCCTACGAGAACGCCATCCATAACACTCACGCTTATCTTGCGTATTTTAGAGTATCCACTTTCACTTGTCTATGAACTGTACAGGCAACCCAGAAGTCCTTTACCGCGGACATGGCTATTCGAATAGATCATATTAACCCTGCAGGGGTGTACTTCTTCACACACGCTCTCACCACTTACCGCCGTTTACACGACATGTACTCGGCAACCTTCAAGCGGAAGCCCAGCAAGGGTGTCGGCCACGACCTGACTAACCACACAAGTCTCTCGTCCAGGTTTATCGCCTATTCAGGTTCCATCCGCAAGGAGATCCGGCCGGGGTGTCGCTCACGACCCCAAACAATGTGAGCAGGGTTCCCAAGCCCACCATCCGGGTGCCACTTGGTACACCGTGCCACTGTGCCTAGTCTGTCCCAAGCCCACCTGTACCGGGTGCCACTTGGTAGACTACTAACACTACCTACAAACACCAGAAACTAGTTGCAACTCCTGGACAGAGATCGAGTTGATTAATAAGTCGAGAGGGGTCGAGTTACCGGAACCCAATGTGTGGTAGTAATTGTTCATGGATCACAAACATAGAACTCAGTTCCTGAGGACGGCTGCAATGAGACAACCCACCATGTACTCCTACATGGCCTCTCACCGCTACCTTTACCAAATCGTGTTCACACACTTAGCTCACACACAGTAGGACATGTTTACACACCTCCAATTCATCCCCGATGAATCAGACCTGACTCAACTCTAAGCAGTAGCAGACATGACAAACAAACATGAATGAGTAGGCACATCAGGGCTCAAACAACTCCTATTCATGCTAGTGGGTTTCATCTATTTACTGTGGCAATGACAGGTCATGCAGAGGATAAGGGGTTCAGCTACCGCAGCAAGTAACAAATATGTCGTTGTTGTCCTAATGTGGTAAAAAAGAGCAGGAGCGAGAGAGTGGGATTGTATCGGAATGAACAAGGGGCTTTTGCTTGCCTGGCACTTCTGAAGATAACATTGAGTCTTCATCAGTGTCAACGATCACAACGTTTGAACATCATCTACCGAGAGGGGACAAATACCGGCAACAGAGAAGGAAACACAATCAATGCAAGGCACAATATCATGCATGCTTGTGACATGGCAATATGAGTGTGTTGGCCTAATGCAACTACAACCAGATGGATTTGGGTCATATTGAACCAAAGGTTCAACCCGAAATTCAAATTATGAATTCAAATAGTGCCTTATCATGTTTTGCACTAAACATCAAGGTTAAGTTGTCTAAACATGCATGAAACCAGTGCAGATGGATAGATTGGATTTTTCTAATCATTTTTCATATATAACTTATTTCATTCTGAGTTACGGTTGAATTTATATAAATTTTTGAAGTTAGCACTATTTTCTGGAATTTCCTAAATAAGAATAAATCCAGAAAAGGATTTACTGCGTCAGCCTAGCGTCAGTGTGACGTCAGCAGGTCAAAGGCACCAGCCCAGGTCAAACCTGACGGCTGGGACCCACATGTCGGTGTAACAACTAACTAACATCGTTAGTTAGTGTTAGGTTAGCACTAACCTAGGTTAATTAGGGCCTGGGCCCACATGTCAATGGCTCATCTAATTAACTAAGTTAAATTAACACTAATTAAACATAATGCTAAAATAAGCAGGGGCCTGGGGAGGTTAAACCCCTGGTCAGCGGTCAAACCTGCCGGCGGCTCGACGCCGGCGAGGCCCGAGACGGCGGCGCGGCTCGGAAAACGCCCACAGGGCACGGACGAGGCCGTTCTTGGGCTCGTTGGAGAGCCCTTGCAGGCGTGCGTCGAGGGGTGGTGGAGGCCGGCCCTATGGTGGCCGGAGCCGACGACGGCGAGCTCCAAGGCGGCAGTCGGAGTTCGGGCAACGACGGGTTCGGTGCTACGGTGCATGGGAGGAGGGGCTGGTGGGCGCTACGGGCTCCTGGGAGTGCACTGAGTGCAGTGACGTGCTCGGTTTGGACGGAGGCGAACCAAAACGACGACGGCGACAAGTTCGGCGCCGGTGATGTCTCGGTCTCCACAGAAACGAGGGCTACGATGAGCTAATGGACATGGGAGTAGGGGGGATCGGTAGAGGAGCTCACGGAGAGTGCAGAGGTGGCCTTGGAGTGCAGAGGAAGCACCGGAGCGAGCGGGGCGGCGAGAGGGATCTCCGGCAGCCAGCAACAAAGATGATGAAGATGGCGTCGATGCAGGGCCTCCGGCGAGGCATGGCTAGACGGGGAGGACGAGGGAGGCGTGGCGATGCTCTTGGACACGTCGGGAGGCGAGGGGAGCACGGAGGCTGCGTCTACGGCGTACGGCAGTGGCGAGCTCCTCTCGGGCAGAGAGGGAGAGAGAGCAGAGGAGGGGGAAGAGGTCGGGAGAGAGTGAGAGAGTTTCAGGGGGGTGCGTGTCGGCGTCCATGGCATCCAGAAGCTCAGCGGCAAGCAGGAGGTGGCAGAGCGTGTGCTCGCGCGCGGCGGCCACGCGCGCGCTGTCCTCCTAGCGGGAGGTCGGTGATGACTGGCAGAGGCCAGTGGGCTGGGCCTCTGCTGGGCTGTGGTGGGGCGCCCGGTAAGTGGCCCAGGTAGACTCTCTCTTTGGTTTTCCTATTTTTAGTTTCTGTTTTCTATTATTCTGTAGTTTTTAGGGCTTTACTAAAAATACCAAAACGTTTTCAAAAATCCTGAAGATAATTGTGGGCTCTGTTTGGATCATTCCTAACAGCCCTCACTTAAGTTCAGAACGAATTGAGCACTTAAAATAATATATAGCATTTAATTGCCCAATTGCAAATAGCATATGATTTAATTCAGTGACCTTATGTGTCCTAGAAAATTGTGCATCATTTTTGTCAGAGGTTCTGGACCAAGGCAAAGATGATGAACATTTTAGAAGGGCATTTCAGGTTCATTGGAAAAGGTTTTAGTAAACCCTAGTTGGTTTAAGGGGGGTGCTGGGGGTTCTGTCATCCCCATTTCATATTTAAGAGAAAATTTAAAATGATGCATGGAAGCTAATGCAAAGACAAGCAAGGCCTGAACTGGGGCTGTGACAACTCACCCCCACTAAACAAGAATCTCGTCCCGAGATTCAAGCGTAGGGTAAGATGAAGGGGGAACGCAACTAACGCAATCTTCACGATCCAGGTTGCATATCACAAGAACGTTGATTCGATCACCATCTTTGTCTCGACGTCTTGCTCTGAGAACTCCAGCTATCATGACAATGAGAGGAGAAGGAGACTCTAGAAGGATCGATCTTCTCGAGGATCGAACAACTCAGGATTAACTCACGGAATGAGACATAGCAACATCTCTCGAGCTGAGACATGAAACATACATCCAGAGGGATGGGATGTAACAGATGACGAAGATTCACTACGTAGACACAATTCCACACTTAAGAAGGTGGTGAACGGTTGTCCACGTAGCGAGGAGTTGAGTTGCCATGATACCATAACGAGACATCTTAAGGAAGGTGACCCGCAGAAAAAATTCCCTTAAGTGGAAAAAAGAATTACTTTTGATATAGGGATCATTGAGACTCTTTATACCAGCCTAAGGCAATCACAATCGATCATTTGAAGGAGTTCGAAAGAATGACATACTCAGACTAGAATGGATGATGTGGACTACCTTGTTGAAGACAACGCAATGGATGATTTTGCTTATCATCGGAAATGGATGGGACCCATGGTAGGACCACTTTTGAAGATGATCCTAAACAACAATTACTGAGAGGGCAGCCCATGGGAATTGGCACAATGGCGGTGCAAGCTGGGAACAAAATGCAACTGTTGGGAATGTTCCAACCATCATATCTGCCTGAGATTCAGATCCGATTGGTGATAGGATACTTCAGACTCAGCATGTCCGGAAAGAAAGGTTGCAACACAAATCGACAAGATGACGTTGCGAGATTCTTGGAATATGAACTACGATAGCAAGCTCCAAAATATGAGCTGGTTCTGCTACATACATGTGAGCATGTTGTCCAAGACAAGAATGACCACACAGTAGTCTTATAATAAAACACTATCGAGTTCTGGTCGGGAACCATCATCAAGGATTTCGAAGTCCTTATGCAAGTCCATGGATTAGATCCCAAGCATAGACTTCTTTTCCTTGAACAAGTCAATCAGTGGCTTGGTGTGCTAGGGAATACATATGGAGTGGAGGTAATTATTCTACCAAACCATAGAATACATTCGCACATGCATAATTGACTTGGGATGGTACCAAAGGAAATAAAAACAATCTTTCTCGAACTCATGGCGGCAACTTGCACCAAATGCATATGAATTTGAGGAAGTCACTTCTTCCATCCAAGCATAGGCTTCATGAACGGAACACGAAGGCATTGCTTACAAAGTTTCCAACACTAGGTTGATGTTCAACATGAATCATGGGGGAGACAAAATGCTGCTGATGGGCTCAACAGCAACTCATCGGAATTTCCATATCACTGGACTTCCACCATCATGTGAACACGGTGATAGCATTGCTCAGACCAAAAGATGTAATGGTGTATGCTCGAGGGTTCAACCACGAATAAGACAACATTATGAGCATCGTTGGTTCTGACTTGATTTGAGGATAGCACACACCCAAATCAAAGGTTGGACAAGATGATAGGTCCATTAACTGATCACGAGGGTCAGTCGATGAAAATATCAACTTTCTTCAACACACACATACAAAGGATATCCCTTTGAAATGAACTAAGTCAGGTAAGCTTTTATCCTCCAACTCTCCAAGTTGTTGTTTAGCTTAACCAACTGGCTCAGGGTATCCAACACAGATTCTTGGAGAAAGGGTGGTTTCGAAAACCAACTTGGTCACGAGCTCAACATAGCGGTCAGGTGCCAACCTGGTGATACTTCCGAGAAGATAAGCGGAAAATCACGAACCACCGATATATTATTAAGCTCGGGAACAATCTTGCTTCTAAGGGCAAGACGAAATGATCAAATAAGCAAGGGATTGGCATAGCCCTAACTCATTGATCGAAAAGTGCACCGGAAGTAAGGACTGGGTAGCACGATCAATCTTAGAATGATGATTCCATAACCAACACACTAAGAATGAGATTATCATCCATTAATCACTATGCAACATGGTTGCTAGGAATATAGATTTCACACATCACGATTCACTTGTCAGCACTCCAGTTGCGACAACACGGAACCGAGGAATGAGTAATGATGTCAAGAAGTATCACTACGTCAAGAATTCCCAAGGGCCGGTGCAATTCTCATGAAAATCCTGACATAAAGGGGGTAATACTCCAGGGTGGAACAGAATCAAAAGCTGGATTGGCATTTTGATCTGTGAAATACAACTACTTTGACCCAATCCTAGATATGGACGAGGTACTGGAGTTTGTTTCTCCTAGTCATTCTGGAATAGAATGGCTTGACGGACCACAAGAGTAATAGGCATCGATGAACGAAGGCACGCATACTCTTGACTATCAATTGATAGACGAAGGTCAGAAAACAACTAAAAAGAGCAACTCAAAGGAACATATAATTTTCTGAGTTGTGGATTCATAGATTAGTATGTCGAGCGAAGCTCAACATTTCTTCTGGATAACCCATGCGGAAAGGGTAGAACTGGCAGATTCACAAATATGAATGGAGAACTCCTCAAGAGTACTCTGGTTGTGATCCTTCGGTTCAGCGAGGAACTTCTGCCATAAGCGGTTCATAGTATTTGGAAGAAGGTGTTGGAAATATGCCCTAGAGGCAATAATAAAAGGATTATTATTATATTTCCTTGTTCATGATAATTGTCTCTTATTCAT
The DNA here is from genome assembly GCF_002162155.2 of Triticum dicoccoides. Classification (NCBI taxonomy): domain Eukaryota; kingdom Viridiplantae; phylum Streptophyta; class Magnoliopsida; order Poales; family Poaceae; genus Triticum; species Triticum dicoccoides. Next base: position 39,681,721 of record NC_041389.1, read on the forward strand.
GCTATAATTGTATTATCCGGAAATCGTAATACACGTGTGAATACTTAGACCAAATACGTCCCTACTAAGCCTCTAGTTGACTAGCTCGTTGGTCAACAGATAGTCATGGTTTCCTGACTATGGACATTAGATGTCGTTGACAACGGGATCACATCATTAGGAGAATGATGTGATGGACAAGACCCAATCCTAAGCATAGCACAAGATCGTGTAGTTCGTTTTGCTAGAGCTTTTCCAATGTCAAGTATCTCTTCCTTAGACCATGAGATCGTGTAACTCCCGGATATCGTAGGAGTGCTTTGGGTGTACCAAACATCACAACGTAACTGGGTGACTATAAAGGTGCACTACAGGTATCTCCGAAAGTGTCTGTTGGGTTGACACGGATCGAGACTGGGATTTGTCACTCCGTATGACGGAGAGGTATCACTGGGCCCACTCGGTAGTGCATCATCATAATGAGCTCAAAGTGACCAAGTGTCTGGTCACGGGATCATGCATTACGGTACGAGTAAAGTGACTTGCCGGTAACGAGATTGAACGAGGTATTGGGATACCGACGATCGAATCTCGGGCAAGTAACATACCGTCTGACAAAGGGAATAGTATATGGGGTTGCTTGAATCCTCGACATCGTGGTTCATCCGATGAGATCATCGAGGAGTATGTGGGAGCCAACATGGGTATCCAGATCCTGCTGTTGGTTATTGACCAGAGAGCCGTCTCGGTCATGTCTGCATGTCTCCCAAACCCGTAGGGTCTACACACTTAAGGTTCGGTGACGCACCCTGTGTATTGGCGCCTCCCTCCCCTTGCTACACCTCGTCCTCCTCCCGCAGCAGCTTGGCGAAGCCCTGCCGGAGTTCTGCTGCATCCACCACCACGCCGTTGTGCTGCTGGATCATCATCAACCTCTCCTCCCCCCTTGCTGGATCAAGAAGGAGGAGACGTCATCCGCTCCATACGTGTGTTGAACGCGGAGGTGCTGTCCGTTTGGCACTTGGTCATCGGTGATTTGAATCACGGCGAGTACGACTCCATCATCACCATTCTCTTGAACGCTTCTGCACGCGATCTACAAGTGGTATGTAGATGCAATCTCTCTCCCATGACTCGTTGCTTAGATGAACTCATAGATGGATCTTGGTGAAACCGTAGGAAATTTTTTAATTTTCTGCAACGTTCCCCAACAGTGTCATCATGAGCTAGGTCTATGCGTAGTTCTCTATTGCACGAGTAGAACACAAATTTGTTGTGGGCGTAGATCTTGTCAACTTGCTTGCCGCTACTAGTCTTTTCTTGCTTCAGCGGTATTGTGGGATGAAGCGGTCCGGACCGACCTTACACGTACGCTTACGTGAGACAGGTTCCACCGACTGACATGCACTAGTTGCATAAGGTGGCTAGCGGGTGTCTGTCTCTCCTACTTTAGTTGGAGCGGATTCGACGAAAAGGGTCCTTATGAAGGGTAAATAGAAGTTGACAAAATCACGTTGTGGTTATTCGTAGGTAAGAAAACGTTCTGGCTAGAACCCAATTGCAGCCACGTAAAAGATGCAACAACAATTAGAGGACGTCTAACTTGTTTTTGCAGCAATTGTCATGTGATGTGATATGGCCAGAAGTTGTGATGAATGATGAATGATATATTGTGATGTATGAGATCATGTTCTTGTAATAGGAATCACGACTTGCATGTCGATGAGTATGACAACCGGCAGGAGCCATAGGAGTTGTCTTTATTTTTTGTATGACCTGCGTGTCATTGAAGAACGCCATGTAAATTACTTTACTTTATTGCTAAACGTGTTAGCCATAGAAGTAGAAGTAGTCGTTGGCGTGACAACTTCATGAAGACACGATGATGGAGATCATGATGATGGAGATCATGGTGTCATGCCGATGACGAAGATGATCATGGAGCCTTGAAGATGGAGATCGAAGGAGCTATATGATATTGGCCATATCATGTCACTACTTTATATAATTGCATGTGATGTTTATTATGTTTATGCATCTTGTTTAGTTAGAACGACGGTAGTAAATAAGATGATCCCTTATAATAATTTCAAGAAAGTGTTCCCCCTAACTGTGCGCCGTTGCTAAAGTTCGTCGTTTCGAAGCACCACGTGATGATCGGGTGTGATAGATCCTTATGTTCACATACAACGGGTGTAAGACAGTTTTACACATGCATAAACACTTAGGGTTAACTTGATGAGCCTAGCATGTACAGACATGGCCTCGGAACACAAGAGACCGAAAGGTCGAACATGAGTCGTATGGAAGATACGATCAACATGGAGATGTTCACCGATGATGACTAGTCCGTCTCATGTGATGATCGGACACGGCCTAGTCGACTCAGATCGTGTAACACTTAGATGACTAGAGGGATGTCAATCTGAGTTGGAGTTCATTAAATAATTTGATTAGATGAACTTAATTATCATGAACTTAGTCTAAAAGTCTTTGCAAAATATGTCTTGTAGATCAAATGGCCAACGCTCATGTCAACATGAACTTCAACGCGTTCCTAGAGAAAACCAAGCTGAAAGATGATGGTAGCAACTATTCGGACTGGGTCCGGAACATGAGGATCATCCTCACAGCAGCCAAGAAAGATTATGTCCTAGATGCACCGCTAGGTGAAGCACCCATCCCAGAGAACCAAGACGTTATGAACACTTGGCAATCACGTGCTGACGATTACTCCCTCGTTCAGTGCGGCATGCTTTACAGCTTAGAACCGGGGCTCCAAAAGTGTTTTGAGCGACACGGAGCATATGAGATGTTCGAGAGCTGAAAATGGTTTTTCAGGCTCATGCCCGGGTCGAGAGATATGAAGTCTCCGACAAATTCTATAGTTGTAAGATGGAGGAAAACAGTTCTATCAGTGAGCACATACTCAAAATGTCTGGGTTGCACAATTGCCTGTCCTAGCTGGAGATCAACCTCCCGGACGAGGCAGTCATTGACAGAATCCTTCAGTCGCTCCCACCAAGCTACAAGAGCTTTGTGTTGAACTACAATATGCAGGGGATGGTGAAGACCATTCCTGAAGTATTTTCAATGCTGAAGTCAGCAGAGGTTGAAATCAAGAAAGAACATCAAGTGTTGATGGTCAATAAGACCACTAAGTTCAAGAAGGGCAAGGGTAATAAGAACTTCAAGAAGGACGACAAAGATGTTACCGCGCCCGGTAAGCCAGTTGCCGGGAAGAAGTCAAAGAATGGACCCAAGCCTGAGACTGAGTGCTTTTATTGCAAAGGGAAGGGTCACTGGAAGCGGAACTGCCCCAAATACTTAGCGTACAAGAAGGCCGGCAACACTAAAGGTATATTTGATATACATGTAATTGATGTGTACCTTACCAGTACTCGTAGTAACTCCTGGGTATTTGATACCGGTGCCGTTGCTCATATTTGTAACTCACAGCAGGAGCTGCGGAATAAGCGAAGACTGGCGAAGGACGAGGTGACGATGCGCGTCGGGAATGGTTCCAAGGTCGATGTGATCGCCGTCGGCACGCTACCACTACATTTACCTACGGGATTAGTTTTAAACCTCAATAATTGTTATTTAGTGCCAAGTTTGAGCATGAACATTGTATCTGGATCTCGTTTGATGCGAGATGGCTACTCATTTAAATCCGAGAATAATGGTTGTTCTATTTATATGAGAGATATGTTTTATGGTCATGCTCTAATGGTCAATGGTTTATTCTTAATGAATCTCGAACGCAATGTTACACATATTCATAGTGTGAATACCAAAAGATGTAAAGTTGATAACGATAGTCCCACATACTTGTGGCACTGCCGCCTTGGTCACATTGGTGTCAAGCGCATGAAGAAGCTCCATGCTGATGGACTTTTAGAGTCTCTCGATTATGAATCATTTGACACGTGCGGACCATGCCTCATGGGCAAAATGACCAAGACTCCATTCTCCGGAACAATGGAGCGAGCAACCAACTTATTGGAAATCATACATACCGATGTGTGCGGTCCAATGAGCGTTGAGGCTCACGGAGGATATCGTTATGTTCTCACTCTCACTGATGACTTGAGTAGATATGGGTATGTCTACTTGATGAAACACAAGTCTGAGACCTTTGAAAAGTTCAAGGAATTTCAGAATGAGGTAGAGAATCAACGTGACCGAAAGATAAAGGTCCTACGATCAGATCGTGGAGGAGAATATTTAAGTCACAAATTTGGTACACACTTAAGGAAATGTGGAATCGTTTCACAACTCACGCCGCCTGGAACACCTCAGCGTAACGGTGTGTCCGAACGTCGTAATCGCACTCTATTGGATATGGTGCGATCTATGATGTCTCTTACCGATTTACCGCTATCATTTTGGGGATATGCTCTAGAGACAGCTACATTCACTTTAAATAGGGCACCGTCTAAATCCGTTGAGACGACACCGTATGAATTATGGTTTGGGAAGAAACCTAAGCTGTCGTTTCTAAAAGTTTGGGGATGCGATGCTTATGTCAAGAAACTTCAACCTGAAAAGCTCGAACCCAAGTCGGAAAAATGCGTCTTCATAGGATACCCTAAGGAAACCATTGGGTATACCTTCTACTTAAGATCCGAGGGCAAGATCTTTGTTGCCAAGAACGGATCCTTTCGGGAAAAAGAGTTTCTCTCGAAAGAAGTAAGTGGGAGGAAAGTAGAACTCGATGAAGTACTACCTCTTGAACCGGAAAGTAGTGTAGCTCAGGAAAATGTTCCTGTGGTGCCTACACCGACTAGAGAGGAAATTAATGATGATGATCAAGGTACTTCGGATCAAGTTGCTACTGAACTTCGTAGGTCCACAAGGACACGTTCCACATCAGAGTGGTATGGCAACCCTGTCCTGGAAATAATGTTGTTAGACAACGGTGAACCTTCGAACTATGAGGAAGCGATGGCGGGCCCAGATTCCAACAAATGGCTAGAAGCCATGCAATCCGAGATAGAATCCATGTATGAAAACAAAGTATGGACTTTGACTGACTTGCCCGATGATCGGCGAGCGATAGAAAACAAATGGATCTTTAAGAAGAAGACGGACGTAGATGGTAATGTCACCATCTATAAAGCTCGACTTGTCGCTAAGGGTTATCGACAAGTTCAAGGGATTGACTACGATGAGACTTTCTCTCCCGTAGCGAAGCTTAAGTCCGTCCGAATCATGTTAGCAATTGCCGCATACTATGATTATGAGATATGGCAGATGGACGTCAAAACGGCATTCCTTAACGGTCATCTTAAAGAAGAGCTGTATATGATGTAGCCGGAAGGTTTTGTCGATCCTAAGAATGCTAACAAAGTATGCAAGCTCCAGCGATCCATTTATGGGCTGGTGCAAGCATCTCGGAGTTGGAACATTCGCTTTGATGAGATGATCAAAGCGTTTGGGTTTATGCATACTTATGGAGAAGCCCGCATTTACAAGAAAGTGAGTGGGAGCTCTGTAGCATTTCTCATATTATATGTGGATGACATACTTTTGATGGGAAATGATATAGAATTCTTGGACAGCATTAAGACCTACTTGAATAAGTGTTTTTTAATGATGGACCTTGGAGAAGCTGCTTACATATTAGGCATTAAGATCTATAGGGATAGATCGAGACGCCTCATAGGTCTTTCACAAATCACATACCTTGATACGATTTTGAAGTTCAAAATGGATCAGTCCAAGAAAGGCTTCTTGCCTGTACTACAAGGTGTGAGATTGAGCTCGGCTCAATGCCCGACCACGGCAGAAGATAAAGAAGAGATGAGTGTCATCCCCTATGCCTCAGCCATAGGATCTATTATGTATGCTATGCTGTGTACCAGACCAGATGTAAACCTTGCCGTAAGTTTGGTAGGAAGGTACCAAAGTAATCCCGGCAAGGAACACTGGACAGCGGTCAATAATATCCTAAAGTACCTGAAAAGGACAAAGGACATGTTTCTCGTTTATGGAGGTGACGAAGAGCTCATCGTAAAGGGTTACGTCGACGCTAGCTTCGACACAGATCTGGATGACTCCAAGTCACAAACCGGATACGTGTATATGTTGAATGGTGGGGCAGTAAGCTGGTGCAGCTGCAAGCAGAGCGTCGTGGCGGGATCTACATGTGAAGCGGAGTACATGGCAGCCTCGGAGGCAGCGCATGAAGCAATTTGGGTGAAGGAGTTCATCACCAACCTAGGAGTCATACCCAATGCGCCGGGGCCGATCAAACTCTTTTGTGACAACACTGGAGCTATTGCCCTTGCCAAGGAGCCCAGGTTTCACAAGAAGACCAGGCACATCAAGCATCGTTTCAACTCCATCCATGAAATTGTTTAAGATGGAGACATAGATATTTGCAAAGTACATACGGATCTGAATGTCGCAGATCCGTTGACTAAACCTCTTCCGCGAGCAAAACATGATCAACACCAGAACTCTATGGGTGTTCGATTCATCACAATGTAACTAGATTATTGACTCTAGTGCAAGTGGGAGACTGTTGGAAATATGCCCTAGAGGCAATAATAAAAGGATTATTATTATATTTCCTTGTTCATGATAATTGTCTTTTATTCATGCTATAATTGTATTATCCGGAAATCGTAATACACGTGTGAATACTTAGACCAAATACGTCCCAAGTAAGCCTCTAGTTGACTAGCTCGTTGGTCAATAGATAGTCATGGTTTCCTGACTATGGACATTAGATGTCGTTGACAACGGGATCACATCATTAGGAGAATGATGTGATGGACAAGACCCAATCCTAAGCATAGCACAAGATCGTGTAGTTCGTTTTGCTAGAGCTTTTCCAGTGTCAAGTATCTCTTCCTTAGACCATGAGATCGTGTAACTCCCGGATACTGTAGGAGTGCTTTGGGTGTACCAAACGTCACAACGTAACTAGGTGACTATAAAGGTGCACTACAGGTATCTCCGAAAGTGTCTGTTGGGTTGACACGGATCGAGACTGGGATTTGTCACTCCGTATGACGGAGAGGTATCACTGGGCCCACTCGGTAGTGCATCATCATAATGAGCTCAAAGTGACCAAGTGTCTAGTCACGGGATCATGCATTACGGTATGAGTAAAGTGACTTGCCGATAACGAGATTGAATGAGGTATTGGGATACCGACGATCGAATCTCGGGCAAGTAACATACCGTCTGACAAAGGGAATAGTATACGGGGTTGCTTGAATCCTCGACATCGTGGTTCATCCGATGAGATCATCGAGGAGTATGTGGGAGCCAACATGGGTATTCAGATCCCGCTGTTGGTTATTGACCGGAGAGCCGTCTCGGTCATGTCTGCATGTCTCCCGAACCCGTAGGGTCTACACACTTGAGGTTCGGTGACGCTAGGGTTGTATGAATATGAGTATGCAGCAAACCGAATGTTGTTCGGAGTCCCGGATGAGATCCCGGACGTCACGAGGAGTTCCAGAATGGTCCGGAGGTAAAGAATTATATATAGGAAGTGCTGTTTCGGCCATCGAGAAAGTTTCGGGGTCACCCGGTATTGTACCGGGACCACCGGAAGGGCCCCGAGGGTCCACCGGGTGGGGCCACCTATCCCGGAGGGCCCCGTGGGCTGAAGTGGGAGGGGAACCAGCCCCTAGTGGGCTGGTGCGCCCCCCCTTGGCCCCCCTGCGCCTAGGGTTGGAAACCCTAAGTGGGGGGGGGGGGGGCGCACCACTTGCCTTGGGGGGCACTCCACCCCCCCTGGCCGCCGCCCCCTTGGGAGATTGCATCTCCCAGGGCCGGCCCCCCCTGGGGGCCTATATAAAGGAGGTCAAGCGGGAGGGCAGCCGCACCCTGTGTATTGGCGCCTCCCTCCCCCTGCTACACCTCGTCCTCCTCCCGCAGCAGCTTGGCGAAGCCCTGCCGGAGTTCTGCTGCATCCACCACCACGCTGTTGTGCTGCTGGATCATCATCAACCTCTCCTTCCCCCTTGCTGGATCAAGAAGGAGGAGATGTCATCCGCTCCGTAAGTGTGTTGAACGCGGAGGTGTTGTCCGTTCGGCACTTGGTCATCGGTGATTTGAATCACGGCGAGTACGACTCCATCATCACCGTTCTCTTGAACGCTTCCGCACGCGATCTACAAGTGGTATGTAGATGCAATCTCTCTCCCATGACTCGTTTCTTAGATGAACTCATAGATGGATCTTGGTGAAACCGTAGGAAATTTTTTAATTTTCTGCAACGTTCCCGAACAGAAGGAAATACCACAGACCTCGAGGACTATCGCAAAGTTACTAATATCCTAAAGGAACTAGCAAACACTATCAACAGGATGTAAGTAGGGTGATTCTCGGGTTCAAGAACCCAGGAATAGAATACCTACTACTAAATGGAATCACATGATGCTTTCGAGAATAATGGCCAGAATCATCACACTAGGACACAAATCATGGCTAGATTACTAGATGATCCCCTAAGACACCTAGGGTCATAATAATAACTCCAACATATATGTCGAGGTAATAGAATACCTCAACTCAGCATTTAGTGTGGTTAACCTGGCCAGAAAGGTCATCGAAAATAGAGGGAAGGATTTTGCAATTGCATCAGATTATTTAGAAACCTGGGATGACTCGGATAACATAACAACTGTAAATGCTCAAAAGATTTGAGACATCCTGCAAAAATGGTGGCATAACCACTCAGAAGCACAATAACAAGGTTCCGAGACCATCTATGAACACACAGAGATAGTAGGAACTGAACTGAGGTCTAAATCCATCAATCCTAAGAGTCTATGGATTACTAACACGTGATCCTGATAGAAAGAAGAGAAAACCTAGTTCTTAATCCCCGTAGGAAAGATAAGATGACTCAGATCAGAAGGGCATAAGGTATAAGGAGTAAAAAGAGCCTTACGTTTCCAATCACAATCAATTCCCTTATATAACTAAAGAATTTCTAGACTCAACGTCGACCAGTTTGGCTTGGTAATCCTACAGGCAGTCAAGCTCTGATACCAAAGCTGTCAGGACCCCGACTCAATGGCACACCGATCTAGCATGTAACACCTCATATCACTTTGCGGCCTCATGCACGGTATTCCCGCGGGTGTCGCCTTACCAGGCCCGGGACCGTTTGCGCCTTTTGGCACACGTATATGATAGTGTCGCTAGCATCCATATGACAAGGAGCCCGGGCTGACATGGCTAGTCGTGAACCCAAAGTGGCACTAACTTACAGGGACAGGCATACATGACCCAACAACGAATGTGTCGGTCATCAGCGAGTGAATCCAGGCTGTAGCAACTGGGCTAGCAGGACTCCGGTAAACCGGGCTGTAGCAGGCTAACAGGACTCCGGTAGACACCGCGTGACATTTCCCCGAAGGGACAGACACAGGAACGAAGAAGGACACATGCCGGCCAGCCTAAGTGTTCCGGAGCAGTAGCAAGCTACCAGGGCTCAGTGGAAGCACTAGGAGACATTTCCCGGTAAGAGAGGCTACCAAGGATAAACAACTAGATAGTCAGATCCCACACATACCAAGCATTTCAATAACATACACACAATATGCTCGATATGTGCAAATACAACATGGCATCACAACATGACTCTAGAACTCAAGTATTTTATTCAATAGGCTCTGAGGAGCGAGATATTACAAACATGGGTCTCATGACCCAACAATCAGAGCATACAAGTCAAAGCACATGCGGAAGCTTAACATGTCTGAGTACAGACATCTACAAGTGAAAAAGGCTGAGAAGCCTGACTAACTACTAGATCCTGCCGAGGGCTCAAGATCGTAGCTGAGGTAACAAGCTAAACGTCGAAGTCCAAGCGGAACTACTAGCGAGACTGAAGTCTCTCTGCAAAAACATAAATTAAGCAACGTGAGTACAAATGTACCCAGCAAGACTTACATCAGATCTAACTACATATGAATCATTATCAACAAAGGGGGTGGTGGGGTTTTACTGCAGCAAGCCAGCTTTGACTCGGTGGCTATCCTGAACTACGACTGCAAGTAACTCTTCTGAGGTGGCGCACACGAGTCCACATATTCACCATATCAATACACCACTATGGATCCGCTCCCGTCTCCCTACGAGAACGCCATCCATAGCACTCACACTTATCTTGCGTATTTTAGAGTATCCACTTTCACTTGTCTATGAACTGTACAGGCAACCCAGAAGTCCTTTACCGCGGACACGGCTATTCGAATAGATCATATTAACCCTGCAGGGGTGTACTTCTTCACACACGCTCTCACCACTTACCGCCGTTTACACGACATGTACTCGGCAACCTTCAAGCGGAAGCCCAGCGAGGGTGTCGGCCACGACCTGGCTAACCACACAAGTCTCTCGTCCAGGTTTATCGCCTATTCGGGTTCCATCCGCAAGGAGATCCGGCCGGGGTGTCGCTCACGACCCCAAACGATGTGAGCAGGGTTCCCAATCCCACCATCCGGGTGCCACTTGGTACACCGTGCCACAATGCCTAGTCTGTCCCAAGCCCACCTGTACCGGGTGCCACTTGGTAGACTACTAACACTACCTACAAACACCAGAAACTAGTTGCAACTCCTGGACAGAGATCGAGTTGATTAATAAGTCGAGAGGGGTTGAGTTACCGGAACCCAATGTGTGGTAGTAATTGTTCATGGATCACAAACATAGAACTCAGTTCCTGAGGACGGCTGCAATGAGACAATCCACCATGTACTCCTACATGGCCTCTCACCGCTACCTTTACCAAATCGTGTTCACACACTTAGCTCACACACAGTAGGACATGTTTACACACCTCCAATTCATCCCCGATGAATCAGACCTGACTCAACTCTAAGCAGTAGCAGGCATGACAAACAAACATGAATGAGTAGGCACATCAGGGCTCAAACAACTCCTACTCATGCTAGTGGGTTTCATCTATTTACTATGGCAATGACAGGTCATGCAGAGGATAAGGGGTTCAGCTACCGCAGCAAGTAACAAATATGTCGTTGTTGTCCTAATGCGGTAAAAAAGAGCAGGAGCGAGAGAGTGGGATTGTATCAGAATGAACAAGGGGCTTTTGCTTGCCTGGCACTTCTGAAGATAACATTGAGTCTTCATCAGTGTCAACGATCACAACGTTTGAACATCGTCTATCGAGAGGGGACAAATACCGGCAATAGAGAAGGAAACACAATCAATGCAAGGCACAATATGATGCATGCTTGTGACATGGCAATATGAGTGTGTTGGCCTAATGCAACTACAACCAGATGGATTTGGGTCATATTGAACCAAAGGTTCAACCCGAAATTCAAATTATGAATTCAAATAGTGCCTTATCATGTTTTGCACTAAACATCAAGGTTAAGTTGTTTAAACATGCATGAAACCAGTGCAGATGGATAGATTGGATTTTTCTGATCATTTTTCATATATAACTTATTTCATTCTGAGTTACGGTTGAATCTATATAAATTTTTGAAGTTAGCACTATTTTATGGAATTTCCTAAATAAGAATAAATCCAGAAAAGGATTTACTGCATCAGCCTGGCGTAAGTGTGACGTCAGCAGGTCCAAGGCACCAGCCCAGGTCAAACCTGACGGCTATGACCCACATATCGGTGTAACAATTAACTAACAGCGTTAGTTAGTGTTAGGTTAGCACTAACCTAGGTTAATTAGGGCCTGGGCCCACATGTCAGTGGCTCATCTAATTAACTAAGTTAATTTAACACTAATTAAACATAATGCTAAAATAAGTAGGGGCCTGGGGAGGTCAGAGCGCTGGTCAGTGGTCAAACCTGCCGGCGGCTCGACGCCGGCGAGGCCTGAGACGGCGGCGCGGCTCGGAAAATGCCCACAGGGCACGGACGAGGCCGTTCTTGGGCTCGTTGGAGAGCCCTTGCAGGCGCGCGTCGAGGGGTGGTGGAGGCCGGGCCTATGGTGGCCGGAGCCGACGACGGCGAGCTCCAGGGCGGCGGCCGGAGTTCGGGCAACGACGGGTTCGGTGCTACGGTGCATGGGAGGAGGGGCTGGTGGGCGCTACGGGCTCTTGGGAGTGCACTGAGTGTAGTGACGTGCTCGGTTTGGACGGAGGCGAACCAAAACGACGACGGCGACAAGTCCAACACCAGTGATGTCTCGGTCTCCACGGAAACGAGGGCTACGATGAGCTAATGGACATGGGAGTAGGGGAGATCGGTAGAGGAGCTCACGGAGAGTGCAGAGGTGGTCTTGGCGTGCTCGGGGAAGCACCGGAGCGAGCGGGGCGGCGAGAGGGATCTCCGGCGGCCAGCGACGAAGATGATGAAGATGGCGTCGATGCAGGGCCTCCGGCGAGGCGTGGCTAGACGGGGAGGACGAGGGAGGCGTGGCGATGCTCTTGGACACGTCAGGGAGGCGAGGGGAGCACGGAGGCTGCGTCTACGGCGTACGGCAGCGGCGAGCTCCACTCGGGCAGAGAGGGAGAGAGAGTAGAGGAGGGGGAAGAGGTCGGGAGAGAGTGAGAGAGTTTCAGGGGGGGTGCGTGTCGGTGTCCAGGGCATCCAGAAGCTCAGCGGCAAGCAGGAGGTGGCGAAGCGTGTGCTCGCGCGCGGCGGCCACGCGCGTGCTGTCCTCCTGGCGGGAGGTCGGTGATGACTGGCAGAGGCCAGTGGGCTGGGCCTCTGCTGGGCGGTGGTGGGGCGCCAGGTAAGTGGCCCAGGTAGGCTCTCTCTCTGGTTTTCCTATTTTTAGTTTCTGTTTTCTATTATCCTGTAGTTTTTAGGGCTTTACTAAAAATACCAGAACATTTTCAAAAATCCTGAAGATAATTGTGGGCTCTGTTTGGATTATTCCTAACAGCCCTCACTTAAGTTCAGAACTAATTGAGCACTTAAAATAATATATAGCATTTAAATGCCCAATTGCAAATAGCATATGATTTAATTCAGTGACCTTATGTGTCCTAGAAAATTGTGCATCATTTTTGTCAGAGGTTCTGGACCAAGGCAAAGATGATGAACATTTTAGAAGGGCATTTCAGGTTCATTGGAAAAGGTTTTAGTAAACCCTAATTGGTTTAAGGGGGGTGCTCGGGGTTTTGTCATCCCCATTTCATATTTAAGAGAAAATTTAAACATGATGCGTGGAAGCTAATGCAAAGACAAGCAAGGCCTGAACTGGGGCTGTGACAACACACCAATGTATGTAAGGCTGGTCATAGTGGGGAGTATGATATACTACTCCCTCCGTCTAGGTGTGTAAGTAATCCTATGAAAACTAAATAATCCCGAAATACTTAGGCGTGGTGCATTAACTTCTACCTCATTTCTTGTTTCTTGACATATCAACCAATAAGAGATGGGTGGTGTGCATGCTTTTAATGACTTTAGAGAACAAATACAACATGCAGTGGTTAGTTCATTGCATGCAGTGCTATTAATTAGCAAATAAGCATTAAGTTCTCTCGTTTTCCCCTCCTTCTTGGTCATGGTGCATAACCTAAGAGGACTTATTCATCTAAATGGAGGGAGTAGTATCATGCATATGATACTAGTGTATGCTACTACATCTATAGTGCATAGTATCAAGATTAGTATCATAGGTGGTCTCATTTATTGCCATGCATGACACATAGTAGCATCACATTTATTGTGTTACGGTATCTACCTATGTTACTATAACCATCTCTCTTTTCTTTAATTCCCTGCCACATAAGCATGTTTGCGAGTCCCAAGTGCATGATACTACTTATGTTACCTCGCTATGGCCAGCGTAATGTTCCTACTCATCTAGTAGCCAAGCATGCATGCATTGCAATTAATGCATGAGCTTATTTGGGTAGTTTTGTAATGTACGAGAAACATTCTTTCACTCACAAAATGCCTTGGTTGATGAGATTTTAGATTTGATCCCTATAAACCAGAAAGGAGAGAGTATATTTTTATTATTTGTTCTTTCTTTCTTTGCTACTGACAGGTGGGACCCACATACGGGTATAGAGCATGGGGCCACTTGGTGGCGTGCAGTGTTTAACGGAGACTTAACGGCAATAACGAAAATGCACTGAAACGTATCCGAAATGCAAGTTCTAGAACTGGTTTGAGTCATTTTCCAAGTTTATGTATGTATTTATACATTAAGTGCAAGTTTGTGTATCAAAGATGTAATTAATTCTTATAATAAAGTAGTACTATTTTGTTAATGTATGACCTACTATACACTCTCATAAAATATTTTAGAACCCGTGCTATAGCTGGGTCTAATCTATAACCCGCTTCTCTTTTCTCTTATTTTCATTTTTTCAACTCAACTAAAATGTAATATTTAAATATTTATAGTCTGCTTATGTCACCTTGCTATACTTGCTTTTAGCCTAGAAGTAGAAGCTGTAGAGCCGGACCATCGCCTTATGCAACGCTCTCGCCGTTTGAGGATCTATGGATAAGCATGTAGATCGCGATCTTGGAGACGGGCATGCGTGGCGCTTCTAGTTTTCTTTACTGCGGATGCTTGCTATGGTAGATTAACCAAATCTCAAGTTGTTTCACTGATAAGACAACACTATTATAATCATGGTATTAGAATAGTTATTCGGATCACATCGCCCTATATAGCGAGAGCAAAGAGATGTTCCCAAACTCCATCATCCCACTGTCCCTATAACATCGCCCTATAACAGCGCGACCACTGTCCCCGCCGCACCCCATCTCTTCCACCTCCCGAACTCCACCATCCCACCTTCCCGCCGCCGGGATCCAGCCAACGGCGAGTCGGCGACCACCACCAACCCACCTCCCTACCGTCGGGATCCATCCATGAATCTACCGTCCCGCCGTCAGGATCCGGCCGCCAATCCACCTCCATGCTGTCGTATAACCGCCACCAACCCAACCTCCCGTCGTCGGTATCCTGCCGTCGTGCGACAGCCACCAACTCACCTCCCCTGCTACTAGAATTCGCCCCTCAGCGGCCTTCCTCCACTATTGTCACGACCTTCCACCTGCCACTACGGCCTTCTCCCCTCACGTGCCTCCCTAGATCGGCGATGCGATGCACGTTCCCCCACCGGTGACCCTCCCTCCCGAGTTCACTCACTTCCCTCCATTGTCGCCTGAGAGCTACCCATGCCAGCCGTGCTGCCACCTTGCTCCTCCCGGTCGACCTCCTAGATGTGCAGAGGTGTGCCACCGCGCACCCCACTAGTCAGCATTACCGCCCCTCTTCCTCCATGATGTTGCTGCCCTCTTCCTCCATGTTGCTGCCACCTTCGACTCTGCCCCCGCACTCCATAGCCTCCGCATTGAGCTGCCCTCTCCTTCAGCTGGCAGTGCACACAAGATGTTTGTGTATATGCCTCATACAAAAAAGTGTGCTTTCCTTGTAAGATTTTACCTTGGCTTAGTGCATCCTCTCTCTTTGTTTACAGGAGAAGTTCATATACAGCGACAACAAGAAAGTTCATGTTGTAAGAAAAATAAAGTCAATGTATATGGAAGATGATGATTCTAGTGTGTATGTAGAGGAACACAAAAGCACTTGTGGCTGACAAATTTTTCTTTTGTTTAGCCGCAACAATCTTTCTTGATGCCTGCACATTTTACAGTGATTAAATGACGCTTGTTGATGGTCCCTGTTGGTGCTTGATGTTGATTGCATATTACAGTGTGCAACTGTGAAATGATGGTGCTTGATGATGCAACTGGACCACTTGGTTGATGTTGTGTTTCTTGATGTCATATTATTTGTTATGATTGTCTTTGCTCTGCTTGTTTCTTCCGAGCATCTCCTTGGTTGCTTTAGTATTGCTTCGTTTTGGTTGTAAAATGTACACAATCTGATGTTTGTTATGTGTTTGAAAAGATAGTGCAAATTGGGAGGCGTAGGATGAAGATGGTCTCTCTCAAACAACCCTGCAACCAAATAACAAAGATTCTCTTCTGTCCCCAACACACCAATACAATGGTAAATTGTATAGGTGCACTAGTTCGGCCAAGAGATGGTAATACAAGTGCAATATGAATGGTAGATATAGGTTTTTGTAATCTGAAAGTATAAAAACAGAAAGGTAACAAGTGGTTAAAGTGAGCGAAAACGGTATTGCAATGCTTGGAAACAAGGGCTAGGGTTCATACTTTCACTAGTGCAAGTTATCTCAACAATGATAACATAATTAGATCATATGGCAATCCCCCAACGTGCGACAAAAGTCACTCCAAAGTTCCTACCGCGGAGAACATAAGATGAAATTGTTTGTAGGGTATGAAACCACCTCAAAGTTTTTCTTTCCGATCAATCCATTGGGCTATTCCTATAAGTGTCACAAACAGTCCCTAGAGTTCATAGTAAAATAACACCATATGACACACATCAATCAACCCTAATGTCACCTAGATACTCCAATGTCACCACAAGTATCCGCGGGTCAATTATACGACATGCATCAAACAACTTCAGATTCATAATATTCAATCCAACATAAAGAACCTCAAAGAGGGCCCCAAGATTTCTACCGGAGAAACAAGGACGAAAATATGCATCAACCCCTATGCATAGATTACCCCAATGTCACCTCGGGGATCCGCGAGTTGAGTGCCAAAACATACATCAAGTGAATCAATCTAACACCCCATTGTCACCACGGGTATCCCATGTAAGACATACATCAAGTGTTCTCAAATCCATAATAGTATTCAATCTGATAATAGTGAAACCTCAAAGGTAAAACTCAATTCATCACAAGAAGATAGAGGGGGAGAAACACCATATGATCCAACTATAATAACAAAGCTCGCGGTACATCAAGATCGTGCCAAATCAAGAACACGAGAGAGAGAGAAAGGTCAAACACATAGTTACTGGTACATACCCTCAGCCCCGAGGGTGAACTACTCCCTCCTTGTCATGGAGACCGCCGGGATGATGAAGATGGGCACCGGTGATGGTTTCCCCCTCTGGTAGGATGCCGGAATGGGCTCCCGATTGGTTTTTCGTGGCTATAGAGGCTTGCGGCAGCGGAACTCCCGATCTAGGTTTATTTCTGGGGGTTCCTATATTTATAGGAATTTTTGGCGTCGGGAACAAGTCAGGGGGGGTCCACGAGGAACCCACATGACCGGAGGGCGCACCCTAGGGGGGGGGATCCCTCTCCTTCGGGGGCTTCTTTGGGTCCACAAAAAATCACCGTAAATTTTCAGATCAATTGGACTCCGTTTGATATTCCTTTTCCGCGAAATTCAAAAACAAGAAAAAAAACAGAAACTGGCACCGGGCTCTAGGTTAATAGGTTAGTCCCCAAAATAATATAAAACAACATATAAATGCATATAAAACATCCAAGATGGATAATATAATATCATGTAACAATCAAAAATTATAGATACGTTGGAGATGTATCACCCGCTGGTGCGGAGAACTAGGACTTCGACATGATAGGGGAGGCGGAGCGGTCGCTGACGTCGAGGCGAGAGGATCAAAGAGGTTAGGAGAGGCGGATGAAAGATCGAGGATGTAGCCTAGAGGGGGAGGCGCTTTAAAATAATTACAGTTTAGGCTTGAACAAATGCAAAATAAACTTAGCGGTTAATTTGCCAAGCATGAAACCTACAACAACTAGCTAGGCTCACCTATGTGCACTGATACGTCTCAACGTATCTATAATTTATGAAGTATTTATGCTATTATATTATCATTCTTGGATGTCTTACAAACATTTTATAGCAACTTTATATCATTTTTTGGGACTAACCTGTTGACCCAGTGCCCAGTGCCAGTTGCTGTTTTTTGCTTGTTTTTTACATCGCAAGAAATCAATATCAAACGGAGTACAAACACCGCGAAACTTTTTGTGGATCTTTTTGGACCAGAAGACATCCAGTGGGCCAAAGAAGCACCTGGGGGTGCCCCGAGGGGGGCACAACCCACCAGGGCGCGCTTGGGCCCCCAGGCACGCCCAGGTGGGTTGCCCACCTCGGTGGCCTCCTGCACCCCCTCTTTGCCCTATAAATCACTAAATATTCCAAAAACCCTCGGGGTAGCCCTAGATTAGAAGTTCCGCCGCCGCAAGGCTCTGTAGCCACCGAAAACCAATCTAGACCCTGTTCTGGCACCCTCCGGAGGGGGAATCATGTCTGGTGGCCATCTTCATCATCTTGGCGGCCACCATGATGAGGAGGGTTTAGTCCACCCTCGGGGCTGAGGGTTTGTACAAGTAGCTATGTGTTAATCACTCTCACACTCTCTCTCTCTCTCTCTCGTGTTCTTGAGATGGCACGATCTTGATTTATCGCGGGCTTTGTTAATGTAGTTGGATCATATGGTGTTTTCCCTCACTTTCTTATTGTGATGAAATGAGTTTTCCCTTTGAGATTTCGTTTTATCGATTGAATACTTTTATGGATTTGAGAACACTTTATGTATGTCTTGCTATGAATACCCGTGGTGACAATGGGGTATCGTATTGATTCACTTGATATATGTTTTGTCACTCAACTCGCGGATTCCCGAGGTGACATTGGGGTAATCTATGTATAGGGGTTGATGCACATTCTTGCCTTTGTTTCTCTGGTAGAAATCTTGGGGCACTCTTTGAGGTTCTTTGTGTTGGATTGAGTATTATGAATCTGAAATTATTTGGTGTTATTTTAGTATGAACTCTTGGATAGATCGATCAGAAAGAATAGCTTCGATGTGGTTTCGTACCCTACAAACAATTTCTTCTTATGTTCTCTGCTAGATAGGAACTTTTGAGTGATTCTTCATCGCACTTTGAGGGATGGTTATATAATCTAATTATATTAGCATTGTTGAGAGATTGCATTAGCGAAAGTACGGACCCTAGGCCTCATATTCAAGCATTGCAATACTGTTTGTGCTCCATTTTATCAATTGCTACCTTGCTGTTTTTTATTGTTCATATTACAAAAATCAATATCTACTATCCATATTACACTTGTATCAGCATCTCTTTGCCGAACTAGTGCACCTATACAAATTCCCATTGTATTTGGTGTGTTGGGGACACAAGAGACTTTTTATTATTTGGTTGTAGGGTTGTTCGAGAGAGACCATCTTCATACTACACCTCCCACAGATTGATAAACATTAGGTCGTCCACTTGAGGGAAAATTGTACTGTCCTACAAAACTCTGCGCTTGGAGGTCCAACACGAGTCTACAAGAATAAAGTTGCATAGTAGACATCAAGCTCTTTTCTGGCGTCGTTGCCGGGGAGGTGAGTGCATGAAGGTATATCTTTAGATTTTGCAATTGAATCTTTTACTTTCTTTTTTATCACTAGTTTGGTTTATAAAAAGAAAACTACAAAAAATGTAATTGAAGTTGCATCATATTGTTCATCTTTATAAAGTCTTTCGTGAAAATGATGGGAAGGAAAATTGTGCTCAATTTTTAGAAGAAGAATGCTATAAAATGTTTGGCATAGAATCCATGAATAATGAGCATGATTGCAATGTTACTAGTATGAATTCTTTGAATACCCATGATGCTAGTGATATGCAAAGTCATAAGCTTGGGGATGATATGCTTAATGAAGATGATCTTTTTAGTCCCCCTACTTCGAATGATCAAATTTGCTATGATGATTGCATGCCTCCTATCTATGATGAGAACAAAGTTGCTAGTTATGATGATTATTGTGATGACACTTATGTTATAAAAAGTAGTGATGATTATATTTATAAAACTTGTCGTAGTTATGATTACCCTTTTCCTGAACATTACTCTTTTAATATGGAAACAATTTATAGTATTCAAGTTTCATATGATACTTCCACCATTGTGAATGAGAAGAATTTTTTTGATGTGGAGAGTAACAAAATTTCTATGATTGTGGATCATGAAAAGAATGCTTTATGTGATAGTTACATTGTTGTATTCATTCATGATGACACTGAAAATTATTATGAGGGAAGAACATATGCTTGTAGGAAATTGCAATAATATCAAGTTTCCTCTCCATGTGTTGAAAATCTTGGAGTTATGTTTGTTTTGCCTTCCTATGCTAGTTGATTCTTGCTCCAAAAAGTTATTTTCTCACAAAATCCCTATGCATAGGAATCGGGTTAGGCTTAAATGTGCTTGCCATGTGTTTCATGATGCTCTTGTTATGTTTCAATTCTTATCTTTTATGCGAGCATCATTGAAATCACCATGCCTAGCTAAAAGGCATAAAAGAAAAGCGGTTGTTGGGAGACAAACCAACACTTTTACCTACTGTTTTTGTGTGTTCATATGATTAAGCTACTGTAGTAATAATGTTTTATTGCTTTTGTTTCAATAAAGTGCCAAGTAAAGCCTTTGGGATAGTGTGGATGATAGTTGACTTGAATATGTGCAAAAACAGAAACTTTTGCGCTCAGTTCAGGAATTTTGAAAATTCATTGGAATGTGCTTTTGATCTTAATTTTCTACAGGCGATAGATATACACATTATCTACGTTGTACTAATTTTTCAGAATTTTTGGAGTAGCTGAAGTATAGTTGGAGTACAGATTACTTTAGATTGTTCTGTTTTTGACAGATTCTGTTTTCCATGCATAGTTTGCTAGTTTCCTAGTTTCTGTGGCTTATATTTCTCAATATAAATTGTGGAAATGATATGCTATAGTAGGAATTGTGTGGAAACAATTATGAATCTTGTCTTTTACAGTACCAAAGTGAAATGGTTTTCTCTTTATCATACTAGCATATCTCACGAAGTTCCATTAAGATTTGTGTGATTGAAGTTTTCAAGTTTTGGGTGAGACATTGATATGAGGAGAATAAGGAGTGACAATACCCTAAGCTTGGGGATGCCCAAGGCACACCAAGTTAATATGCAAGGAAGATCCAAGCAACTAAGCTTGGGGATGCCCCGGAAGGCATTCCCTCTTTAGTCTCCAACATTATCGGTAACCTCACCTTGAGATACATTTTTATTCGTCACATTATATGTGTTTTGCTTGGAGCATCATTTTATTTTGTTAGAATTTGCTTGCTATCATTTAGAATAATGTTTTGTATCCTTTTCTTCAATAAAAATGTCAAGGATAACCTTTACCATGCTTATTTTGCAAGTCTACATGTTGCCGTTTCAAAATAGAAAGTTTGTTGTTGTTGCAAAAATTCCCGAGAAAAGTCAGAATGTGATAAAATGTTGAAACTATTTGCACAATAATATCTGATAAATTCTCTACAGTGTTTTAAATTTTCAGAATTTTTTAAGTTGAATAAGTATGGATCCTATTGCACTCTTTAGAGACTGTTCTGTTTAGACAGATTGCTATTATGTTTGCATTGTTTGCATATGTTTGCTTGTTTAATGATTCTATTTGAGGATAGGAGTATTAAATATGCAGAAGCATTTAGTATGAAATGTTGAATAATAGTTTTTGTGATTTGATACAGTAGAGAATGATAAGGTTTTGCATTGATTTATACTAACTTATCTCACGAGTTCTTGTTGAGTTTTGTGTGGATGAAGTTTTTAAGATGTAGGAAAACCGTGATATAAAAGGAATTAAGGAGACACAAAAGCTCAAGCTTGGGGATGCCCAAGGCATCCCAAGATAATATTTCAAGAAGTCTCAAGCATCTAAGCTTGGGGATGCCCAGTAGGCATCCCACCTTTCTTCTTCAGCAATTATAGGTTAGTATCGGTTGATCCAAGTTTTTGCTTCTTCACATGAGTTGTGCTATTCTCTGAATGTCATCTTTTTTGTTTTGCTTGCTGTTTTAATAAAATACTTAGATCTGAAAGTTTTAAATAAAAGAGAGTCCTCAAATAGCTACCCATTTACATAACTACTCGCTTGATCTTCACTTATATCTTTTTTGGAGTAGTTTGTCATTTACTCTTGTGCTTCACTTATATCCTATGAGTAAATTGTTGAATGAATTGAATATCATGAAGTTGAAATTATATGTTCATATCATGCCTATTGGCAACTTCACATTGGGTTTAGAAAGTGAAATCTTTTGAAGCTTGTCAATCACAATATTGGTCATACAAGCAATTCATGAATGATTGGTAGAAGGAAGAGAACTTTCACATACAAATACACTATCTTGGAAATATTTTGTGATTGTGAGCCCCCATCAAAATATTATATGCCAAAATTGTTGACGTTGGACAAGGAAGACAATGTAATGATTTATTTTTGTTCATATTCACATAGAAGTTATATTGTCATAGATCCTTCAACATGTGGTCTTGCCCCCCATCTTTGCTTGCCAAAAATTCCGCACTAAGTAGAGATACTACTTGTGCATCCAAAAACCCTTAAACCCAAATCTTATTTTCAAGAGTCCACCATACCTACCTAAGGATTGAGTAAGATCCGTCAAGTAAGTTGTCATCGGTGCAATAAGGCAATAACAATTGCTTCTAAAATTGTGAGATCATTTAGTGTAAGAGAAAATTGAGCGTTGTACGAACTTGTGATGGTAAAGAATAAAAGCGACAGACTACATAATAAAGGTTGCCATGAAAAGGGGCAATATACCGCGATGTTCTTTTGCACTAAGGTATTGAGCATACAAACAAATAAGCGCATGTCAACCTCTGCTTCCCTCTGCGAAGGGCCTATATTTTACTTTATGTATTCACTTTTATGCAAGAGTCAAAGTTTTTCTCTCTATTCCTTTTTATTTTTCTCCTTTGGCAAGCATCATGTGGTGAGGAAAGATCTAGGCACATATGTCCAGTTGAATATGGGTAGCATGAGTTATTATTGCTGACATCACCCTTGAGGTGAACACGTTGGGAGGCGAAACTATAAGCCCTTATCTTTCTATGTGTCTGGTTGAAGCATTTTGCTCGTGTGTATGCGGTGAGTGTAAGCAATCATAGAAGACTATATGATGGTTGAGTATGTGGAGCTCTTACTTAGACTCTGTTGAATAAATTGAATTGCAATTGCTTGGTGACTAAGAATATAGGTTGTTGAGTTTCAAGAGAATTCATTGTTTGGACCTTAACATGTGAATTGGTTGCTACTCTGCATGATGAGTTTTTATGAGAAAGAGTTGCTGTTATGATGCTAGGAGAAGTGATTGAAATTATCATTGATCAAACTTATGAACTTTTCTAGCATTCACACTTCATAAATTATTTGTTTATCATTTACCTACTCGAGGACGAGTAGGAATCAAGCTTGGGGATGCTGATACGTCTCCAACGTATCTATAATTTATGAAGTATTCATGCTATTATATTATCATTCTTGGATGTTTTACAATCATTTTATAGCAACTTTATATCATTTTTGGGACAAACCTATTGACCCAGTGCCCAGTGCCAGTTACTGTTTTTTGCTTGTTTTTTACATCACAGGAAATCAATATCAAACGGAGTCCAAACACCGCGAAACTTTTTGTGGATTTTTTTGGGACCAGAAGACATCCAGTGGGCCAGAGAAGCACCTGGGCGGTGCCCCGAGGGGGGCACAACCCACCAGGGCGCGCCTGGGCCCCCAGGCACGCCCAGGTTGGTTGTGCCCACCTCGATGGCCTCCCGCACCCTCTCTTTGCCCTATAAATCACTAAATATTCCAAGAAACCTCGGGGTAGACCTAGATCAGAAGTTCCTACGCCACAAGGCTCTATAGCCACTGGAAACCAATCTAGACCCCGTTTCTGCACCCTGTCGGAGGGGCGAATCATCTCCGGTGGCATCTTCATCATCCCGGCGGCCACCACGACGAGGAGGGAGCAGTCCAACCTCAGGGCCAAGGGTTTGTACTAGTATCTATGTGTTTAATCTCTCTCTCTCTCTCTCTCTCGTGTTCTTGAGATGGCACGATCTTGATGTATCGCAGGCTTTGTTAATGTAGTTGGATCATATGGTGTTTTCCCCTCACTTTCTTGTTGTGATGAATTGAGTTTTCCCTTTGAGATTTCGTTTTATCGGATTGAATACTTTTATGGATTTGAAAACACTTATGTATGTCTTGCTATGAATACCCGTGGTGACAATGGGGTATCATATTGATTCACTTGATATATGTTTTGGCACTCAACTCGTGGATTCCCGAGGTGACATTGGGGTAATCTACTTATAGGGGTTGATGCACGTTCTTGTCTTTGTTTCTCCGGTAGAAATCTTGGGGCACTCTTTGAGTTTCTTTGTGTTGGATTGAGTATTATGAATCTGAAATTATTTGGTGTTATTTTAGTACGAACTCTTGGATAGATCGACCGGAAAGAATAGCTTCGAGGTGGTTTCGTACCCTACAAACAATTTCTTCTTATGTTCTCCGCTAGATAGGAACTTTGGAGTGATCTTCATCGCACTTTGAGGGATGGTTATATGATCCAATTATATTAGCATTGTTGAGAGATTGCACTAGCGAAAGTACGGATCCTAGGCCTCATTTTCAAGCATTGCAATACCATTTGTGCTCCATTTTATCAATTGCTACCTTGCTGTTTTTTTATTGTTCTTATTACAAAAATCAATATCTACTATTCATATTACACTTGTATCAGCATCTCTTTGCCGAACTAGTGCACCTATACAAATTACCATTGTATTTGGTGTGTTGGGGACACAAGAGACTTTTTATTATTTGGTTGCAGGGTTGTTTGAGAGAGACCATCTTCATCCTACACCGCCCACGAATTGATAAATCTTAGGTCATCCGCTTGAGGGGAAATTGCTACTGTCCTACAAAACTCTGCGCTTAAAGGCCCAACATGAGTCTACAAGAATAAAGTTGCGTAGTAGACATCATGCACCAACAACTTATGCTAAGTAGGATAAACAACTATGTGATAGCAATATATATAACATGAAATACTATGGCTATCACAAAGTGAAGTGCATAAGTAAAGGGATCGGGTAAGAGATAACCGAGGCACGTGGAGACGACGATGTATCCCGAAGTTCACACTCTTGCGGATGCTAATCTATGTTTGGAGCGGTGTGAAGGCACAATGCTCCCCAAGATGCCACTAGGGCGACCATAATCTCTTCACACCCTCGCACAATGCAAGATGTCGTCATTCCACTAAGGGACCCTTGAGGGCGGTCACCGAACCCATACAAATGGCAACCCTTGGGGGCGGTCACCGAACCCGTACACTTTGGCAACCCTTGGGGGCGGTCACCGGAACCCGTCAAATTGCTCAGGGTGATCTTCACAACCTAATTGGAGACCCCAACGCTTTCTTAGAGATTTACACCACAATGATTGAGCTCCGAACACCACCAACCGTCTAGGGCACCATGGCACCCAAGAGGAATAAGCTCAAGGGTACCAAGCACCCAAGAGTAATAAGCTTCTCAACTTGAAACTTCCACCTATCACTGTGGAGAACTCAAACTGATGCACCAAATGCAATGGCAAGGGCACACGGAGTGCCCAAGTCCTTCTCTCCCAAATCCCACGAAAGCAACTAATGCTAGGGAGAAAAATGAGAGGAAGAACAAGAAGCAGAACACCAAGAATTCCAAGATCTAGATCCAAGGGGTTCCCCTCACATAGAGGAGAAAGTGATTGGTGGAATGTGGATCTAGATCTCCTTTCTCTTTCCCCCCCAAAACTAGCAAGAATCCATGGAGGGGTTGAGAGAAAGCAAGCTCGAAGAAGGTTAACAATGGGGGAAGAACACGAGCTCAAGAGTTAGGGTCCATTGGAGAAGAAGGCCCCCTTAAATAGGCACTCCCAAATCCAACAATTATCCCACTGGTCGTGCACA
Organism: Triticum dicoccoides; assembly: GCF_002162155.2. Classification (NCBI taxonomy): domain Eukaryota; kingdom Viridiplantae; phylum Streptophyta; class Magnoliopsida; order Poales; family Poaceae; genus Triticum; species Triticum dicoccoides. The sequence continues at coordinate 39,707,386 of NC_041389.1, forward strand.
AGCAGTACTACCGCTTGAAGGAGCTCTACTACCGCTTAGCATGTCCAAAACAGCCCAACGAGGCAGAAAACACGAATAGTAGATCTGCCAGAGAGGTAGTACCGGTCTAGGGAGCGGTACTACCGCTTGAGTGGTACTACCGCTCTACTACCGCTTAGGGAAAATAGGCAACAGAAACATGCACAACCATTGAAACACAAGAGGTACTACCGCTTAGGGGTGCGGTACTACCGCTCTACTACTGCTCTACTACCGCTTAGAGAAAATAGGCAACAGAAACATGAACAAAAGACTTTTCCCAAGCGGTAGTGGCAGCAATAGTCCACAATGGAAGTACCCGATAACCCACAAGTGTAGGTGATCGCAACGGCTTTCGAGGGTAAAGTATTCAACCCAAATATATTGATTCGACACAAGGGGATCCAAAGAATACTATTGAGTATTAGCAGTTGAGTTGTCAATTCAACCACACCTGGATAACTTAGTATCTGCAGCAAAGTATTTAGTAGCAAAGTAGTATGATAATAAAGGCAACGGTAGCAAAAGTAATATTTTTGGGTTTTGTAGTAATTGTAACAATAACAACGGAAAATTAAATAAGCGAAACACAAGATGTGAAAAGCTCGTAGGCACTGGATCAGTGATGGATAATTATGTCGGATGCGATTCCTCATGTAATAGCTATAACATAGGGTGGCACAGAAATAGCTCCAATTCATCAATGTAATGTAGGCATGTAGTCCCTAAATAGTCATACGTGCTTATGGAAAAGAACTTGCATGGCATCTTTTGTCCTACCCTCCCATGGCAGCGGGGTCCTTACAGAAACTAAGGGATATTAAGGCCCCCTTTTAATAGAGAACCGGAACACAACATTAGCACATAGTGAATACATGAACTCTTCAAAGTACGGTCATCACCGAGAAGTATCCCGATTATTGTCACTTCGGGGTTGTCGGATCATAACACATAATAGGTGACTATAGACTTGCAAGATAGGATCAAGAACACACATATATTCATGAAAACATAATAGGTTCAGATCTGAAATCATGGCACTCGGGCCCTAGTGACCATTAAGCATAGAAAAGTCATAGCAACATCAATCTCAGAACATAGTTGATACTAGGGATCAAACCCTAACAAAACTAACTTGATTACATGGTAAATCTCATCCAACCCATCACCGTCCAGCAAGCCTACGATGGAATTACTCACGCACGGTGGTGAGCATCATGAAATTGGTGATGGAGGATGGTTGATGATGACGACATCGACAAATCCCCCTCTCCGGAGCCCTGAACGGACTCTAGATCAGCCCTCCCGAGAGAGATTAGGGCTTCGCCGCGGCTCCGTATCGTAAAATGTGATGAAACTTTCTCTCTTGTTCTTTTCTCCGCGAGACGGAATATATGGAGTTGGAGTTGAGGTCAGTGGAGCTTCAGGGGGCCCATGAGACAGGGGGGCGTGCCCCCCACCCTCGTGGACAGGGTGTGGGCCCCCTGGTCTTGACTCTTTCGCCAGTATTTTTTATATTTTCCAAAAAGTGCCTCCGTGGATTTTCAGGACATTCCGAGAACTTTTGTTTTCTACACATAAAACAACATCATGGCAGTTTTGCTGAAAACAGCGTCAGACCGGGTTAGTTTCATTCAAATCATGCAAGTTAGAGTCGAAAACAAGGGTAAAAGTGTTTGGAAAAGTAGATACGTTGGAGACTTATCAACTCCCCCAAGCTTAAACCTTTGCTTGTCCTCAAGCAATTCAGTTGATGTACTGAAAGTGATAAAGAAAAACTTTTACAAACTTTGTGTGCTCTTGTTGTTGTAAACATGCAAAGCTAGCATTCAGGTTTCAGCAAATATTATGAACTAACCATACTCACAATAACACCTAGGTCTCACAATTACTCATATCAAAAGCATAATCAGTTAGCAAGCCATAATAATAAAACTCGGATGACAACACTTTCTCAAAACAATCATAGCATGATATAACAAAATGGTATCTCGCTAGCCCTTTCTGAGACCGCAAAACATAAATGCAGAGCACCTCTAAAGATCAAGGACTGACTAAACATTGTAATTCATGGTAAAAGAGATCCTGTCAAGTCATACCCAATATAAACCAATAATAATGAATGCAAATGACAGTGTGCTCTCTAGCGGGTGCTTTTTAATAAGAAGGGTGATGACTCAACATAAAAGTAAATAGATAGGCCCTTCATAGAGGGAAGCAGGGATTTGTAGAGGTGCCAAAGCTCAATTTTAAAATGGAGATTGAATAACATTTTGAGCGGCATACTTTCACTGTCAACACAACAACTATGAGATGGCTGTATCTTCCATACTACGAGGCAGTTCCCGAACAGAATGGTAGAGGTTTATACTCCCCCAACCACCAACAAGCATCAATCCATGGCTTGCTCGAAACAACGAGTGCCTCCAACTAACAACAACCATGGGGGAGTTTTGTTTAATTATTTTGATTTTCTTTGATCTTTTTGGATCATGGGACTGGGTATCCCGGTTACCGGCCCTTTCTCGTGAATGAGGAGCGGAGTCCACTCCTCTTGAGAATAACCCACCTAGCATGGAAGATATAGGCAGCCCTATTTGAAACATGAGCTGCTCGAGCATACAAAACAGAATTTCATTTGAAGGTTTGGAGTTTGGCACATACAAATTTATTTGGAATGGTAGGTAAATACCGCATATAGGAAGGTATGGCGGACTCATATGGAACAACTTTGGGGTTTAAGGAGTTTGGATGGACAAGCAGTATTCCCGCTTAGTACAGGTGAAGGCTAGCAAAAGACTGGGAAGCGACCAACTGAGAGAGCGACAACAGTCATAAACATGCATTAAAATTAATTCACACCAAGTACAAGCATGAGTAGGATATAATCTACCATGAACATAAATATCATGAAGGCTATGTTGATTTGTTTCAACTACATGCGTGAACATGTGCCAAGTCGAGTCACTCAATTTATTCAAAGGAGGATACCATCCCATCATACCACATCATAATCATTCTAATAGCAGGTTGGCACGCAAGGTAAACCATTATAACTCATAGCTAATCAAGCATGTCATAAGCAACTATAATCTCTAAATGTTATTGCAAATATGTTTACTTCATAATAAGCTGAATCAGGAACAATGAACTCATCATATTTACAAAAACAAGAGAGCTCGAGTTCATACCAGCTTTTCTCATCTCAATCAGTCCATCATATATCATCATTATTGCCTTTCACTTGCACGACCGAACGATGTGTATAATAATAATGGTGCACGTGCATTGGACTAAGCTCGAATCTGCAAGCATTCAACTCAAGAGAGAAGACAAAATAATATGGGCTCTAAATTAAATAAACAATCATGCATATGAGAGCCACTAAACATTTTAAATATGGTCTTCTACTCTTGACCCCCAAAGGAAAGAAAAGAAAAGAAAACTATTTACACGGGAAAGCTTCCAACAAGTAAGAAGAAGAACGAGAAATCTTTTTGGGTTTTCATTTTAATTTCTACTACAAGCATGGAATTTAAACTAACTAAATTTTTTTGGTTTTTCTTAAGGTTTATCAAACACACAAGAAGAAAACTAGAAAAATAAAATTAAACTAGCATGGATAATACAATGAAAGAGTATGAGCACCAACGACTAGAATAGTGTGTGAACATGAATGTAAAGTCGGTGAGAAATACATACTCCCCCAAGCTTAGGCTTTTGGCCTAAGTTGGTCTAATGCCACGGATAGCCTGGCTGATATCCGTAGTTGTAACCGGGGTCATACTGAGATGCAGCAGCAAATGCCTCCCCTCGTGTTCAGCCGCTTCCTCCCTGGTAACAACATATCTTCCTTTTGCCTGGTAATCAAAAAGGAGAGGAGCAGGAAGAGTAACATGGACAACGTTGCTTCTGTCATAGATTAGTCGATATCAGAGGAATTGTTCATTCCTCTTAATAAAGTGATGTTGGACCATAGCGTCATAATCTAAATAGGTAGGAGGTAACATCATATCCCCCTCTCGTGGGGCTATACCAAGATAATTAGCCACACGGGTCGCATAAATTCCTCCAAATAAATCTCCAGCTCTACCATTATTATGCAACATACGTGTAACTATTGCCCCCATGTTATAATCTTTATAACCTAACACAATACTCTTGAGGACACAAAGATCAGGGACACACATATGACATGCTTCATCTTTACCATTAATGCATCTACCAATGAAGAGAGCAAAATAATGTATAGCAGGAAAATGAATCCTCCGTATGGTAGCTTGTGCTATATCCCTGGATTCTCCCACAGTAATACTAGCAAGGAAATCTCTAAATTCAGATTTGCGAGGATCATTAATATTGCCCCATTGTGGAAGTTTGCAAGCATTTGTAAAATCCTCAAAGTCCATGGTATAAGATGTATCATAGGTATCAAATAGGACACTCCGAGAATTACGTGTACATTTATATTTAAACCTTCACGGAAAGGAATCAGTCAATTGGTAGTACTGAAAATCCCCAACAATAAGAATATCATACTTTTGACAGTAGGGAGAGGAAATTCAAAACCACCAATAATAATAGTTTGAACTTTTCCAATAGAATTGATGCTATGAACTTGAGATTGTTTCCTCGGTAAGTGTACCTATGCTCATTACCATTAACATGAAAAGTGACATTACCTTTGTGACAATCAATAACTGTTGGGGAACGTAGTAATTTTGAAAAAATTTCCTACGCACACGCAAGATCATGGTGATGCATAGCAACAAGAGGGGAGAGTGTTGTCCACGCACCCTCGTAGACCGTAAGCGGAAGCATTAGAACAATGCGGTTGATGTAGTCGTACGTCTTCACGGCCCGACCGATCAAGCACCGAAACTATGGCACATCCGAGTTCTAGCACACGTTCAGCTCGATGACATCCCTCAAATTCCGATCCAGCCGAGTGTTGAGGGAGAGTTCCGTCAGCATGACGGCGTGGTGACGATCTTGATGTTCTACCATCGCAGGGCTTCGCCTAAGCACCGCTACAATATTATCGAGGAGGACTATGGTGGAGGGGGGGCACCGCACACGGCTAAGAGATCAAGAGATCAATTGTTGTTCATGGGGTACCCCCCTGCCCCCGTATATAAACGAGCAAGGGGGAAGGCGGCCGGCCAAAGAGGAGGGCGCGCCAAGGGGGGAGTCCTACTCCACCGAGTAGGACTCCTCCTTTCCTTGTTGGAGTAGGAGAGAAGGAAAGAGGAGGAGAGGGAGAAGGAAAATGGGGTGCACCCCTTGTCCAATTCGGACCAGAGGGGGGGGGGGGCGCAGGCCTCCTTCCTCTTGGCTTCTCTCCTCTATTCCCGTATGGCCCAATAAGGCCCGTACACTCCCCGGCGAATTCCCGTAACTCCGCGGTACTCTGAAAAATACCCGAATCACTCGGAACCTTTCCGAAGTTCGAATATAGTCATCCAATATATGGATCTTTATGTCTCGACCATTCGAGACTCCTCGTCATGTCACTGATCTCATCCGGGACTCCGAACTCCTTCGATACATCAAAACTCATAAACTCATAATATAACTGGCATCAAAACCTTAAGCGTGCGGACCCTATGGGTTCGAGAACTATGTAGACATGACCGAGACACGTCTCCGGTCAATTACCAATAGCGGAACCTGGATGCTCATATTGGCTCCCACATATTCTACGAAGATCTTTATCAGTCAAACCGCATAACAACATACGTTGTTCCCTTTGTCATCGGTATGTTACTTGCCCGAGATTCGATCGTCGGTATCTCAATACCTAGTTCAATCTCGTTACCGGCAAGTCTCTTTACTCGTTATGTAATGCATCATTCCGTAACTAACTCATTAGCTACATTGCTTGCAAGTCTTATAGTGATGTGCATTACCGAGAGGGCCCAGAGATACCTCTCCGACAATCGGAGTGACAAAACCTAATCTCGAAATACGCCAACTCAACATGTAACTTTGGAGACACCTATAGAGCTCCTTTATAATCACCCAGTTACGTTGTGATGTTTGGTAGCACAAAAAGTGTTCCTCCGGTAAACGGGAGTTGCATAATCCCATAGTCATAGGAACATGTATAAGTCATGAAGAAAGCAATAGCAATATACTAAACGATCAAGTGCTAAGCTAACGGAATGGGTCAAGTCAATCACATCATTCTCCTAATGATGTGATCCCGTTAATCAAATGACAACTCATGTCTATGTCTAGGAAACTTAACCATCTTTGATTCACGAGCTAGTCAAGTAGAGGCATACTAGTGACACTATGTTTGTCTATGTATTCACACATGTATCAAGTTTCCGGTTAATACAATTCTAGCACGAATAATAAACATTTATCATGAAATAAGGAAATAAATAATAACTTTATTATGCCTCTAGGGCATATTTCCTTCAATAACAGCCCCTATAGTATTCAAAAAGGGTCTACCAATGATAATCGACATACTATCGTCCTCGCGAATACCAAGAATAACAAATTCCGTTAAGATAGTGACATTTACAACCACAACAGGCACATCCTCACAAATACCGACAGGTATAGCAGTTGATTTATCAGCCATTTGCAAAGATATTTCAGTAGGTGTCAACTTATTCAATTCAAGTCTACGATACAAAGAGAGAGGCATAACACTAACACCAGCTCCAAGATCACATAAAGCAGTTCTAACATAATTTCTTTTAATGGAGCAAGGTATGGTTGGTACCCCCGGATCACCAAGTTTCTTTGGTATTCCACCTTTCAAAGAGTAATTAGCAAGCATGGTGGAAATTTCAGCTTCCAGTATCTTTCCTTTATTTGTAATGATATCCTTCATATACTTAGCATAAGGATTTACTTTGAGCATATCAATTAATCGCATACGTAAGAAGATAGGTCTAATCATTTCAGCAAAGCGCTCAAAATCCTCATCATCCTTTGTCTTGGATGGTTTAGGAGGAAAGGGCATGGGTTTCTGAACCCATGGTTCTCTTTCTTTACCGTGCTTCCTAGCAACAAAATCTCTCTTATCATAACATTGATTCTTTGATTGTGGGTTATCAAGATCAACAGCAGGTTCAATCTCTACTTCATTATTTTTGCTAGGTTGAGCATCAACATGAACATTATCATTAACATTATCACTAGGTTCATGTTCATCACCTGATTGTGTTTCAGCATCAGAGATAGAAATATTATTGGGATTCTCAGGTGTGTCTACAACAGGTTCACTAGAAGCATGCATAGTTCTATTATTTTTCTTTTTCTTCTTTTTAGAAGAACTAGGTGCCTCTAAATTATTTCTCTGAGAATCTTGCTCGATTCTCTTAGGGTGGCCTTCAGGATACAAAGGTTCCTGAGTCATTCTACCAGTTCTAGTAGCCACTCTAACAGCAAAGTCAGGTTTATTATTTAATTCATCAAGCAAATCATCTTGAGCTTTAAGTACTTGCTCATCTTGAGTAGCAACCATAGAAGCATATTTGCTAATGAGTTTAAGTTCACCTTTAACTCTAGCCATATAATCACTCAAGCGTCCTATTTCGAAAGCATTATTCTTTAACTCTCTACCAACATAAGCATTAAAATTTTCTTGCCTAGCCATAAAGTCATCAAATTCATCTAAGCAAGGGCTATGAAATTTAGTAGAGGGAATTTCAACTTTATCATATCTATTGAGAGAATTTACCTTTACTACCTATGTCGGGTTATCAAGACAATGTGGGTCTTCAACAGGAGGTATGTTAAGACCATGTATTTCTTCAATAGGTGGTAAATTCTTAACATCTTTAGCTTTAATACCTTTTTCTTTCATTGATTTCTTTGCCTCTTGCATATCTTCAGGACTGAGAAACAAAACACCTCTCTTCTTCGGAGTGGGTTTAGGAAACATATTATTCAATAGTAATTCAGCTTTGTCGACCGTTCTTTCCTTGAAAACACAACCAGCACAACTATCCAAGTAGTCCTTGGAAGCATCGGTTAGTCCATTATAAAAGATATCAAGTATTTCATTTTTCTTAAGAGGATGACCAGGCAAAGCACTAAGTAACCGAAGAAGCCTCCCCCAAGCTTGTGGGAGACTCTCTTCTTTGATTTGCACAAAATTATATATTTCCCGTAAGGCAGCTTGTTTCTTATGAGCAGGGAAATATTTAGCAGAGAGGTAATAAATCATATCCTGGGGACTACGCACACAACCAGGAGCAAGAGAATTATACCAAGTCTTAGCATCACCCTTTAATGAGAACGGAAATATCTTAAGGATATAATAATAACGAGATTTATCATCATGAGTAAACAGGGTGGCTATATCATTCAACTTGGTAAGATGTGCCACAACAGTTTCAGATTCAAGGCCATAAAAAGGATCAGATTCAACTAAAGTAATAATCTCAGGATCAACAGAGAATTCATAATCCTTATCAGTAACATAGATAGGTGAAGTAGCAAAAGCAGGGCCAGGTTTCATTCTAGCATTAAGAAACTGCTGCTTCCTTTTAGCTAATAATTTCTTAAGATCATATATATCTTTACAGGCAAAGATAGCTCTAGCAGCTTCCTCTTCCATAACATAACCCTCAGGAACAACTGGTAATTCATAATCATTGGGAGAACCTTCATCATCACTATCATCAATAATTTCATTCTCAATAATTTTGTTTTCCCTAGCCCTAGCAAGTTGTTCATCAAGAAATTCACCTAATGGCAAAGTAGTATCACGCACAGAAGTAGTTTCATCATAAGTATCTGATGTCTACTACACAACCTTCTTCTTGTAGATGTTGTTCCGCCTGCAAGTGCACAGGTTTGTAGGACAGTAGAAAATTTCCCTCGAGTGGATGACCTAAGGTTTATCAATCCGTGGGAGGCGTAGGATGAAGATGGTCTCTCTCAAACAACCCTGCAACCAAATAACAAAGAGTATCTTGTGTCCCCAACACACCCAATACAATGGTAAATTGTATAGGTGCACTAGTTCGGCGAAGAGATGGTGATACAAGTGCAATATGGATGGTAGATAAAGGTATTTGTAATCTGAAAATATAAAAACAGCAAGGTAACTAATGATAAAAGTGAGCGTAAACGGTATTGCAATGATAGGAAACAAGGCCTAGGGTTCATACTTTCACTAGTGCAAGTTCTCTCAACAATAATAACATAGATAGATCATATAACAATCCGTCAACATGCAACAAAGAGTCACTCCAAAGCCACTAATAGCGGAGAACAAACGTAGAGATTATGGTAGGGTACGAAACCACCTCAAAGTTATTCTTTCGGATCAATCTATTCAAGAGTTCGTACTAGAATAACACCTTAAGACACAAATCAACCAAAACCCTAATGTCACCTTGATACTCCATTGTCACCTCAAGTATCCGTGGGCATGATTATACGATATGCATCACACAATCTCAGATTCATCCAACCAACACAAAAGTACTTCAAAGAGTGCCCCAAAGTTTCTACCGGAGAGTCAAGAAAACGTGTGCCAACCCCTATGCATAGGTTCATGGGCGGAACCCGCAAGTTGGTCACCAAAACATACATCAAGTGGCACGTGATATCCCATTGTCACCACAGATAAACACGGCAAGACATACATCAAGTGTTCTCAAATAAAGACTCAATCCGATAAGATAACTTCAAGAGGGAAACTCAATTCATCACAAGAGAGTAGAGGGGGAGAAACATCATAAGATCCAACTATAATAGCAAATCTCGCGATACATCAAGATCGTGCCATAGAGAGAACACGAGAGAGAGAGAGAGAGATCAAACACATAGCTACTGGTACATACCCTCAGCCCCGAGGGTGAACTACTCCCTCCTCGTCATGGATAGCGCCAAGATGATGAAGATGGCCACCGGAGATGGGTTCCCCCTCCGACAAGGTGCCGGAACGGACTCCCGAGAGGTTTTTGGTGGCTACAGAGGCTTGCACCGGCGGAACTCCCGATCTATCTTCTGCGAGGATGTTTTTAGGGTACGTGGGACTATATAGGCGAAAGAAGTCGATCGGGAGGTGCTCCAGGGGCCCACGAGACAGGGGGCACGCCCTATAGGGGGGCGCGCCCTCCTATCTCTTGGAGTCCTTGAGGATCTTCTGACTTGAAATCCAAGTCTCCACGATCATATTCTTCCCAAAAATAACGCTGCCGAAGGTTTCATTCTGTTTGGACTCTGTTTGATATTCCTTTTCTTCGAAATACTAAAATAGGCAATAAAACAACAATATGGGCTGGGCCTCCGGTTAATAGATTAGTCCCAAAAGTAATATAAAAGTGTATAATAAAGCCCATAATCATCCAAAACAGATAATAAAATAGCATGAATGCTTCATATATTATAGATACGTTGGAGACGTATCAGTATCATGCATAGCAGAAGTGGCATCATCAATAACATGTGACATATCAGAATTCAAAGCAGTAGCAGGTTTAGGTGTCGCAAGCTTACTCAAAACAGAAGGAGAATCTAGTGCAGAGCTAGATGGCAGTTCCTTACCTCCCCTCGTAGTTGAGGGAAAAATCGTAGTTTTTGCGTCTTTCAAGTTCTTCATAGTGATCAACAGATATAAATCCCAAGTGACTCAGATAATAAAGCTATGCTCCCCGGCAACGGCGCTAGAAATTAGTCTTGATAACCCACAAGTGTAGGGGGTCGCAACAGCTTTCAAGGGTAAAGTATTCAACCCAAATTTATTGATTCGACACAAGGGGAGCCAAAGAATACTATTGAGTATTAGCAGTTGAGTTGTCAATTCAACCACACCTGGATAACTTAGTATTTGCAGCAAAGTATTTAGTAGCAAAGTAGTATGATAATAAAGGTAACGGTAGCAAAAGTAATATTTTTGGGTTTTGTAGTAATTGTAACAATAACAACCGAAAAGTAAATAAGCGAAACACAAGATGTGAAAAGCTCATAGGCAATGGATCAGTGATGGATAATTATGTCGGATGTGATTCCTCATGTAATAGCTATAACATAGGGTGACACAGAAATAGCTCCAATTCATCAATGTAATGTAGGCATGTAGTCCCTAAATAGTCATACGTGCTTATGGAAAAGAACTTGCATGACATCTTTTGTCCTACCCTCCCATGGCAGCGGGGTCCTTACGTAAATTAAGGGATATTAAGGCCTCCTTTTAATAGAGAACCAGAACAAAGCATTAGCACATAGTGAGTACATGAACTCCTCAAAGTACGGTCATCACCGAGAAGTATCCCGATTATTGTCACTTCGGGGTTGTCGGATCATAACACATAATAGGTGACTATAGACTTGCAAGATAGGATCAAGAACACACATATATTCATGAAAACATAATAGGTTCAGATCTGAAATCATGGCACTCGGGCCCTAGTGATAAGCATTAAGCATAGCAAAGTCATAGCAATATCAATCTCAGAACATAGTGGATACTAGGGATCAAACCCTAACAAAACTAACTTGATTACATGGTAAATCTCATCCAACCCATCACCGTCCAGCAAGCCTACGATGGAATTACTCACGCACGGTGGTGAGCATCATGAAATTGGTGATGGAGGATGGTTGATGATGACGACGGCGATGAACCCGCCTCTCCGGAGCCCCGAACGGACTCCAGATCAGCCCTCCCGAGAGAGATTAGGGCTTGGCCGCGGCTCCGTATCGTAAAAGACGTTGAAACTTTCTCTCTGGTTTTTTTCTCCACGAGACGGAATATATGGAGTTGGAGTTGAGGTCGGCGGAGCCTTAGGGGGCCCCCGAGACAGGGGTGCGCGCCCAAGGGGGTGCTCGCCCAGGGGGGTGGGCGCGCCCCCACCCTCGTGGACACGGTGTGGGCCCCCTGGTCTTGATTCTTTCGCCAGTATTTTTTATATTTTCCAAAAAGAGCCTCCGTGGATTTTCAGGACATTCTAAGAACTTTTGTTTTCTACACATAAAACAACATCATGGCAGTTCTGCTCAAAACAGCGTCAGTCCGGGTTAGTTCAGTCAAATCATGCAAGTTAGAGTCTAAAACAAGGGCAAAAGTGTTTGGAAAAGTAGATACGTTGGAGACGTATCAGTACCGCAAGTGATGCTACCGCTTGGGTGCTCCAAAATAGCCCAATCAAAACAGAAGAAACAAGTTGGACCGAAGCAGCCACAACATTTGCATAAGATCTCCGAATTGAGCAAACTCAAGCTTGTTGGATAGATAAGCAACGAGTAGCACATAGTGAATACGTGAACCCTTCAAACTATGGTCATCACCGAGAAGTATCCCGATTATTGTCACTTCGGGGTTGTCGGATCATAACACATAATAGGTGACTATAGACTTGCAAGATAGGATCAAGAACACACTTATATTCATGAAAACATAATAGGTTCAGATCTGAAATCATGGCACTCGGGCCCTAGTGACCATTAAGCATAGAAAAGTCATAGCAACATCAATCTCAGAACATAGTTGATACTAGGGATCAAACCCTAACAAAACTAACTTGATTACATGGTAAATCTCATCGAACCCATCACCGTCCAGCAAGCCTACGATGGAATTACTCACGCACGGTGGTGAGCATCATGAAATTGGTGATGGAGGATGGTTGATGATGACGACAGCGACAAATCCCCCTCTCCGGAGCCCTGAACGGACTCCAGATCAGCCCTCCTGAGAGAGATTAGGGTTTGGCCGCGGCTCCGTATCGTAAAATGTGATGAAACTTTCTCTCTTGTTCTTTTCTCCGCGAGACGGAATATATGGAGTTGGAGTTGAGGTCAGTGGAGCTTCAGGGGGCCCACGAGACAAGGGGGCGTGCCGCCCACCCTCGTGGACAGGGTGTGGGCCCCCTGGTCTTGATTATTTCGCCAGTATTTTTTATATTTTCCAAAAAGTGCCTCCATGGATTTTTAGGACATTCCGAGAACTTTTGTTTTCTACACATAAAACAACATCATGGCAGTTTTGCTGAAAACAGCGTCAGTCCGGGTTAGTTTCATTCAAATCATGCAAGTTAAAGTCCAAAACAAGGGTAAAAGTGTTTGGAAAAGTAGATACGTTGGAGACTTATCAACTCCCCCAAGCTTAAACCTTTGCTTGTCCTCAAGCAATTCAGTTGATGTACTGAAAGTGATAAAGAAAAACTTTTACAAACTTTGTGTGCTCTTGTTGTTGTAAACATGCAAAGCCAGCATTCAGGTTTCAACAAATATTATGAACTAATCATACTCACAATAACACCTAGGTCTCACAATTACTCATATCAAAAGCATAATCAGCTAGCAAGCCATAATAATAAAACTCGGATGACAACACTTTCTCAAAACAATCATAACATGATATAACAAAATGGTATCTCGCTAGGCCTTTCTGAGATCGCAAAACATAAATGCAAAGCACCTCTAAAGATCAAGGACTGACTAAACATTGTAATTCATGGTAAAAGAGATCCAGTCAAGTCATACCCAATATAAACCAATAATAATGAATGCAAATGACAGTGTGCTCTCTAGCGGGTGCTTTTTAATAAGAAGGGTGACGACTGAACATAAAAGTAAATAGATAGGCCTTCACAGAGGGAAGCAGGGATTTGTAGAGGTGCCAAAGCTCGATTTTAAAATGGAGACTGAATAACATTTTGAGCGGCATACTTTCACTGTCAACACAACAACTATGAGATGGTTGTATCTTCCATACTACGAGGCAGTTCCCAAACAGAATGGTAGAGGTTTATACTCCCCCAACCACCAACAAGCATCAATCCATGGCTTGCTCGAAACAACGAGTGCCTCCAACTAACAACAACCATGGGGGAGTGTCGGTGTCAAAACCGGCGGATCTCGGGTAGGGGGTCCCGAACTGTGCATCTAGGCGGATGGTAACAGGAGACAAGGGACACGCTGTTTTACCCAGGTTCGGGCCCTCTTGATGGAGGTAAAACCCTACGTCCTGCTTGATTGATATTGATATTGTGGATGTTTACAAGAGTGGATCTACCACGAGATCAAGGAGGCTAAACCCTAGAAGCTAGCCTATGGTATGATTGTAAGGGTTGTTGCTGTGTCCTACGGACTAGAGCCATCCGGTTTATATAGACACCGGAGAGGGCTAGGGTTACATAGAGTCGGTTACAATGGTAGGAGATCTACATATCCGTATCGCCAAGCTTGCCCTCCACGCCAAGGAAAGTCCCACCCGGACACGGGACGAAGTCTTCAATCTTGTATCTTCATAGTCTTGGAGTCCGGTCGATGATGATAGTCCGGCCGATGATAGTTCGGCTGATGATGGTAGTCCGGCTATCCGGACACCCCCTAATCTAGGACTCCCTCAGGGGGTTTTGTTTAATTATTTTGATTTGATTTGATCTTTTTGGATCATGGGACTGGGTATCCCGGTTACCGGCCCTTTCTCGTGAATGAGGAGCGGAGTTCACTCCTCTTGAGAATAACCCACCTAGCATGGAAGATATAGGCAGCCCTATTTGAAACATGAGCTGCTCGAGCATACAAAACAGAATTTCATTTGAAGGTTTGGAGTTTGGCACATACAAATTTACTTGGAATGGCAGGTAAATACCGCATATAGGAAGGTATGGCGGACTCATATGGAACAACTTTGGGGTTTAAGGAGTTTGGATGGACAAGCAGTATTCCCGCTTAGTACAGGTGAAGGCTAGCAAAAGACTGGGAAGCGACCAACTGAGAGAGCGACAACAGTCATAAACATGCATTAAAATTAATTCACACCAAGTACAAGCATGAGTAGGATATAATCTACCATGAACATAAATATCATGAAGGCTATGTTGATTTGTTTCAACTACATGCGTGAACATGTGCCAAGTCGAGTCACTCAATTTATTCAAAGGAGGATACCATCCCATCATACCACATCATAATCATTCTAATAGCATGTTGGCACGCAAGGTAAACCATTATAACTCATAGCTAATCAAGCATGTCATAAGCAACTATAATCTCTAAATGTTATTGCAAATATGTTTACTTCATAATAAGCTGAATCAGGAATGATGAACTCATCATATTTACAAAAACAAGAGAGGTCGAGTTCATACCAGCTTTTCTCATCTCAATCAGTCCATCATATATCATCATTATTGCCTTTCACTTGCACAACCGAACGATGTGTATAATAATAATGGTGCACGTGCATTGGACTAAGCTGGAATCTGCAAGCATTCAACTCAAGAGAGAAGACAAAATAATATGGGCTCTAAATTAAATAAACAATCATGCATATGAGAGCCACTAAACATTTTAAATATGGTCCTCTACTCTCGACCCCCAAAGGAAAGAAAAGAAAAGAAAACTATTTACACGGGAAAGCTCCCAACAAGTAAGAAGAAGAACGAGAAATCTTTTTGGGTTTTCATTTTAATTTCTACTACAAGCATGGAATTTAAACTAACTAAATTTTTTTGGTTTTTCTTAAGGTTTATCAAACACACAAGAAGAAAACTAGAAAAAGAAAATTAAACTAGCATGGATAATACAATGAAAGAGTATGAGCACCGATGACTAGAATAGTGTGTGAACATGAATGTAAAGTCGGTGAGAAATACATACTCCCCCAAGCTTAGGCTTTTGGCCTAAGTTGGTCTAATGCCACGGATAGCCTGGCTGAGATCCGTAGTTGTAACCGGGGTCGTACTGAGATGCAGCAGCAAATGCCTCCCCTCGTGTTCAGCCGCTTCCTCCCTAGTAACAACATATCTTCCTTTTGCCTGGTAATCAAAAAGGAGAGGAGCAGGAAGAGTAACATGGACAACGTTACGTCTGTCATAGATTAGTCGATATCAGAGGAATTATTCATTCCTCTTAAGAAAGTGATGTTGGACCATAGCGTCATAATCTATATAGGCAGGAGGTAACATCATATCCCCCTCTCGTGGGGCTATACCAAGATAATTAGCCACACGGGTCGCATAAATTCCTCCAAATAAATCTCCAGCTCTACCATTATTATGCAACATACGTGCAACTATTGCCCCTATGTTATAATCTTTATAACCTAACACAACACTCTTGAGGACACAAAGATCAGGGACACACATATGACATGATTCATCTTTACCATTAATGCATCTACCAATGAAGAGAGCAAAATATTGTATAGCAGGAAAATGAATGCTCCGTATGGTAGCTTGTGCTATATCCCTGGATTCTCCCACAGTAATACTAGCAAGGAAATCTCTAAATTCAGATTTGCGAGGATCATTAATATTGCCCCATTGTGGAAGTTTGCAAGCATTTGTAAAATCCTCAAAGTCCATGGTATAAGATGTATCATAGGTATCAAATAGGACACTCCGAGAATTACGTGTACATTTATATTTAAACCTTCACGGAAAGGAATCAGTCAATTGGTAGTACCGAGGACACTTATCTTGTAAGAAGTCCTCCAGATCAGCATTACGCACATACACATCAAATCCTCCCTGAAGCCTGCTTCGACCATAAAATCGTCGGATGGCCACTCACAAGCTCGTACATCTGCGTCCCTCGGTAATTCAATGTCTTACTCACGTATAGCAATCCTGGGTCCTTTCTTTACCGAGGAATCACCTTGGTACATTCTCCTAGACATAATTCTTTTTCTGAAAAATTTCTGAAATTTTAGTAACTTCTAAATAAAAGTGAATAAAACTAAACAAGATTGGTAGCAACTACTACAAGTGCCTAGAGCCTAAATCATGCATTAGAATTACTTGGGACCTCATATCATCCATCTCGTGATCATCAAAATGAATCCACTAACAAGGTTGATCAAGTCTTGTTAACAAACTCATTCCGAATAACACGGAACCTGAGAAATTTCGAATAACACTAAGTTACCTCAAAGGGGATATGAAAATCCCCAACAATAAAAATATCATACTTTTGGCAGTAGGGAGAGGAAATTCAAAACCACCAATAATAATAGTTTGAACTTTTCCAATAGAATTGATGCTATGAACTTGAGATTGTTTCCTCGGTAAGTGTACCGTATGCATATTACCATTAACATGAAAAGTGACATTGCCTTTGTGGCAATCAATAACTGTTGGGGAACGTAGTAATTTCAAAAAATTTCCTACGCACACGCAAGATCATGGTGATGCATAGCAACAAGAGGGGAGAGTGTTGTCCACGCACCCTCGTAGACCGAAAGCGGAAGCATTAGAACAACGCGGTTGATGTAGTCGTACGTCTTCACGGCCCGACCGATCAAGCACCGAAACTACGGCACCTCCGAGTTCTAGCACAAGTTCAGCTCGATGACATCCCTCAAATTCCGATCCAGCCGAGTGTTGAGGGAGAGTTCCGTCAGCATGACGGCGTGGTGACGATCTTGATGTTCTACCATCGCAGGGCTTCGCCTAAGCATCGCTACAATATTATCGAGGAGGACTATGGTGGAGGGGGGTCACCGCACACGGCTAAGAGATCAAGAGATCAATTGTTGTTCATGGGGTGCCCCCTGCCCCCGTATATAAAGGAGCAAGGGGGAAGGCGGCCGGCCAAGGAGGAGGGCGCGCCAAGGGGGAGTCCTACTCCACCGAGTAGGACTCCTCCTTTCCTTGTTGGAGTAGGAGAGAAGGAAAGAGGAGGAGAGGGAGAAGGAAAAGGGGGCTGCACCCCTTGTCCAATTCGGACCAGAGGGGGGGGGGGGCAGGCCTCCTTCCTCTTGGCCTCTCTCCTCTATTCCCGTATGGCCCAATAAGGCCCATACACTCCCCGGCGAACTCCCGTAACTCTCCGGTACTCCGAAAAATACCCGAATCACTCGGAACCTTTCCGAAGTCCGAATATAGTCATCCAATATATGGATCTTTATGTCTCGACCATTTCGAGACTCCTCGTCATGTCACTGATCTCATCCGGGACTCCGAACTCCTTCGATACATCAAAACTCATAAACTCATAATATAACTGGCATCGAAACCTTAAGCGTGCGGACCCTATGGGTTCGAGAACTATGTAGACATGACCGAGACACGTCTCCGGTCAATAACCAATAGCGGAACCTGGATGCTCATATTGGCTCCCACATATTCTACGAAGATCTTTATCAGTCAAACCGCATAACAACATACGTTGTTCCCTTTGTCATCGGTATGTTACTTGCCCGAGATTCGATCGTCGGTATCTCAATACCTAGTTCAATCTCGTTACCGGCAAGTCTCTTTACTCGTTATGTAATGCATCATTCCGTAAATAACTCATTAGCTACATTGCTTGCAAGGCTTATAGTGATGTGCTTTACCGAGAGGGCCCAGAGATACCTCTCCGACAATCGGAGTGACAAAACCTAATCTCGAAATACGCCAACTCAACATGTAACTTTGGAGACACCTGTAGAGCTCCTTTATAATCACCCAGTTACGTTGTGACGTTTGGTAGCACACAAAGTGTTCCTCCGGTAAACGGGAGTTGCATAATCTCATAGTCATAGGAACATGTATAAGTCATGAAGAAAGCAATAGCAATATACTAAACGATCAAGTGCTAAGCTAACGGAATGGGTCAAGTCAATCACATCATTCTCCTAATGATGTGATCCCGTTAATCAAATGACAACTCATGTCTATGGCGAGGAAACTTAACCATCTTTGATTCACGCGGTAGTCAAGTAAAGGCATACTAGTGACACTATGTTTGTCTATGTATTCACACATGTATCAAGTTTCCGGTTAATACAATTCTAGCACGAATAATAAACATTTATCATGAAATAAGGACATAAACAATAACTTTATTATTGCCTCTAGGGCATATTTCCTTCAATAACAGCCCCTATAGTATTCAAAAATGGTCTACCAATGATAATCGACATACTATCGTCCTCGGGAATATCAAGAATAACAAATTCCGTTAAGATAGTGACATTTACAACCACAATAGGCACATCCTCACAAATACCGACATGTATAGCAGTTGATTTATCAGCCATTTGCAAAGATATTTCAGTAGGTGTCAACTTATTCAATTCAAGTCTACGATATAAAGAGAGAGGCATAACACTAACACCAGCTCCAAGATCACATAAAGCAGTTCTAACATAATTTCTTTTAGTGGAGCAAGGAATGGTTGGTACCCCCGGATCACCAAGTTTCTTTGGTATTCCACCTTTAAAAGAGTAATTAGCAAGCATGGCGGAAATTTCAGCTTCCGGTATCTTTCTTTTATTTGTAATTATATCCTTCATATACTTAGCATAAGGATTTATTTTAAGCATATCAATTAAGCGCATACGTAAGAAGATAGGTCTAATCATTTTAGCAAAGCGCTCAAAATCCTCATCATCCTTTGTCTTGGATGGTTTAGGAGGAAAGGGCATGGGTTTCTGAACCCATGGTTCTCTTTCTTTACTGTGCTTCCTAGCAACAAAATCTCTCTTATCATAACATTGATTCTTTGATTGTGGGTTATCAAGATCAACAGCAGGTTCAATCTCTACTTCATTATTTTTGCTAGGTTGAGCATCAACATGAACCTTATCATTAACATTATCACTAGGTTCATGTTCATCACCTGATTGTGTTTCAGCATCAGAGATAGAAATATTATTGGGATTCTCAGGTGTGTCTACAATAGGTTCACTAGAAGCATGCATAGTTCTATTATTTTTCTTTTTCTTCTTTTTAGAAGAACTAGGTGCCTCTAAATTATTTCTCTGAGAATCTTGCTCGATTCTCTTAGGGTGGCCTTGAGGATACAAAGGTTCCTGAGTCATTCTACCAGTTCTAGTAGCCACTCTAACAACAAAGTCAGGTTTATTATTTAATTCATCAAGCAAATCATCTTGAGCTTTAAGTACTTGCTCATCTTGAGTAGCAACCATAGAAGCATATTTGCTAACGAGTTTAAGTTCACCTTTAACTCTAGCCATATAATCACTCAAGCGTCCTATTTCGAAAGCATTATTCTTTAACTCTCTACCAACATAAGCATTAAAATTTTCTTGCCTAGCCATAAAGTCATCAAATTCATCTAAGCAAGGGCTATGAAATTTAGTAGAGGGAATTTCAACTTTATCATATCTATGGAGAGAATTTACCTTTACTACCTGTGTAGGGTTATCAAGACAATGTGGTTCTTCAACAGGCGGTATGTTTAAGACCATGTATTTCTTCAATATGTGGTAAATTCTTAACATCTTCAGCTTTAATACCTTTTTCTTTCATTGATTTCTTTGCCTCTTGCATATCTTCAGGACTGAGAAACAAAACACCTCTCTTCTTCGGAGTGGGTTTAGGAATAGGCTCAGGAGCTGGCTCAGTTGTTTCAGGAATTGCCTCAGGAATTGCCTCAGGAAGAGTCCAATTATTTTCATTAGTCAACATATTATTCAATAGTAATTCATCTTTGTCGACCGTTCTTTCCTTGAAAACACAACCAACACAACTATCCAAGTAGTCCTTGGAAGCATCGGTTAGTCCATTATAAAAGATATCAAGTATTTCATTTTTCTTAAGAGGATGATCAGGCAAAGCACTAAGTAACCGGAGAAGCCTCCCCAAGCTTGTGGGAGACTCTCTTCTTTGATTTGCACAAAATTATATATTTCCCGTAAGGCAACTTGTTTCTTATGAGCAAGGAAATATTTAGCAGAGAGGTAATAAATCATATCCTGGGGACTACGCACACAACCAGGAGCAAGAGAATTATACCAAGTCTTAGCATCACCCTTTAATGAGAACAAAAATATCTTAAGGATATAATAATAACGAGATTTATCATCATGAATAAACAGGGTGGCTATATCATTCAACTTGGTAAGATGTGCCACAACAGTTTCAGACTCAAGGCCATAAAAAGGATCAGATTCAACTAAAGTAATAATCTCAGGATCAACAGAGAATTCATAATCCTTATCAGTAACATAGATAGTTGAAGTAGCAAAAGCAGGGTCAGGTTTCATTCTAGCATTAAGAGACTGCTGCTTCCATTTAGCTAATAATTTCTTAAGATCATATCTATCTTTACAGGCAAAGATAGCTCTAGCAGCTTCCTCTTCCATAACATAACCCTCAGGAACAACAGGTAATTCATAATCATTGGGAGAACCTTCATAATCACTATCATCAATAATTTCATTCTCAATAATTTTGTTTTCCCTAGCCCTAGCAAGTTGTTCATCAAGAAATTCACCTAATGGCAAAGTAGTATCACACACAGAAGTAGTTTCATCATAAGTATCTGATGTCTACTACGCAACCTTCTTCTTGTAGACGTTGTTCGGCCTGCAAGTGCACAGGTTTGTAGGACGGTAGAAAATTTCCCTCGAGTGGATGACCTAAGGTTTATCAATCTGTGGGAGGCGTAGGATGAAGATGGTCTCTCTCAAACAACCCTGCAACCAAATAACAAAGAGTATCTTGTGTCCCCAACACACCCAATACAATGGTAAATTGTATAGGTGCACTAGTTCGGCGAAGAGATGGTGATACAAGTGCAATATGTATGGTAGATAAAGGTATTTGTAATCTGAAAATATAAAAAACAGCAAGGTAACTAATGATAAAAGTGAGCGTAAACGGTATTGCAATGATAGGAAACAAGGCCTAGGGTTCATACTTTCACTAGTGCAAGTTCTCTCAACAATAATAACATAGATAGATCATATAACAATCCCTCAACATGCAACAAAGAGTCACTTCAAAGCCACTAATAGTGGAGAACAAACGTAGAGATTATGGTAGGGTACGAAACCACCTCAAAGTTATTCTTTCGGATCAATCTATTCAAGAGTTCGTACTAGAATAACACCTTAAGACACAAATCAACCAAAACCCTAATGTCACCTTGATACTCCATTGTCACCTCAAGTATCCATGGGCATGATTATACGATATGCATCACACAATCTCAGATTCATCCAACCAACACAAAAGTACTTCAAAGAGTGCCCCAAAGTTTCTACCGGAGAGTCAAGAAAACGTGTGCCAACCCCTATGCATAGGTTCATGGGCGGAACCCGCAAGTTGGTCACCAAAACATACATCAAGTGGCACGTGATATCCCATTGTCACCACAGATAAACACGGCAAGACATACATCAAGTGTTCTCAAATAAAGACTCAATCCGATAAGATAACTTCAAGAGGGAAACTCAATTCATCACAAGAGAGTAGAGGGGGAGAAACATCATAAGATCCAACTATAATAGCAAAGCTCGCGATACATCAAGATCGTGCCATAGAGAGAACACGAGAGAGAGAGAGATCAAACACATAGCTACTGGTACATACCCTCAGCCCCGAGGGTGAACTACTCCCTCCTCGTCATGGATAGCGCCAGGATGATGAAGATGGCCACTGGAGATGGGTTCCCCCTCCGGTGAGGTGCCGGAACGGACTCCCGAGAGGTTTTTGGTGGCTACAGAGGCTTGCAGCGGCGGAACTCCCGATCTATCTTCTGCGAGGATGTTTTTAGGGTACGTGGGACTATATAGGCGAAAGAAGTCGGTCGGGAGGTGCTCGAGGGGCCCACGAGACAGGGGGCACGCCTTGTAGGGGGGCGCGCCCTCCTATCTCGTGGAGTCCTTGAGGATCTTCTGACTTGAAATCCAAGTCTCCACGATCATATTCTTCCCAAAAATAACACTGCCGAAGGTTTCATTCTGTTTGGACTCTGTTTGATATTCCTTTTCTTCGAAATACTGAAATAGGCAATAAAACAGCAATATGGGCTGGGCCTCCGGTTAATAGGTTAGTCCCAAAAGTAATATAAAAGTGTATAATAAAGCCCATAATCATCCAACACAGATAATAAAATAGCATGAATGCTTCATATATTATAGATACATTGGAGACGTATCAGTATCATGCATAGCAGAAGTGGCATCATCAATAACATGTGACATATCAGAATTCAAAGCAGTAGCAGGTTTAGGTGTCGCAAGCTTACTCAAAACAGAAGGAGAATCTAGTGCAGAGCTAGATGGCAGTTCCTTACCTTCCCTCGTAGTTGAGGGAAAAATCATAGTTTTTGCGTCTTTCAAGTTCTTCATAGTGATCAACAGATATAAATCCCAAGTGACTCAGATAATAGAGCTATGCTCCCCGGCAACGGCGCTAGAAATTAGTCTTGATAACCCACAAGTGTAGGGGGTCGCAACAGCTTTCAAGGGTAAAGTATTCAACCCAAATTTATTGATTCGACACAAGGGGAGCCAAAGAATACTATTGAGTATTAGCAGTTGAGTTGTCAATTCAACCACACCTGGATAACTTAGTATCTGCAGCAAAGTATTTAGTAGCAAAGTAGTATGATAATAAAGGTAATGGTAGCAAAAGTAATATTTTTGGGTTTTGTAGTAATTGTAACAATAACAACGGAAAAGTAAATAAGCGAAACACAAGATGTGAAAAGCTCGTAGGCAATGGATCAGCGATGGATAATTATGTCGGATGCGATTCCTCATGTAATAGCTATAACGTAGGGTGACACAGAACTAGCTCCAACTCATCAATGTAATGTAGGCATGTAGTCCCTAAATAGTCATACGTGCTTATGGAAAAGAACTTGCATGACATCTTTTGTCCTACCCTCCCATGGCAGCGGGGTCCTTACGTAAACTAAGGGATATTAAGGCCTCCTTTTAATAGAGAACCGGAACAAAGCATTAGCACATAGTGAGTACATGAACTCCTCAAAGTACGGTCATCACCGAGAAGTATCCCGATTATTGTCACTTCGGGGTTGTCGGATCATAACACATAATAGGTGACTATAGACTTGCAAGATAGGATCAAGAACACACATATATTCATGAAAACATAATAGGTTCAGATCAGAAATCATGGCACTCGGGCCCTAGTGACAAGCATTAAGCATAGCAAAGTCATAGCAACATCAATCTCAGAACATAGTGGATACTAGGGATCAAACCCTAACAAAACTAACTTGATTACATGGTAAATCTCATCCAACCCATCACCGTCCAGCAAGCCTACGATGGAATTACTCACGCACGGTGGTGAGCATCATGAAATTGGTGATGGAGGATGGTTGATGATGACGACGGCGATGAATCCCCCTCTCCGGAGCCCCGAACGGACTCCAGATCAGCCCTCCCGAGAGAGATTAGGGCTTGGCCGCGGCTCCGTATCTTAAAACACGATGAAACTTTCTCTCTGTTTTTTTTCTCCATGAGACGGAATATATGGAGTTGGAGTTGAGGTCGGCGGAGCCTCAGGGGGCCCACGAGACAGGGGTGCGCGCCCAGGGGGGTGGGCGCGCCCCCACCCTCGTGGACACGGTGTGGGCCCCCTGGTCTTGATTCTTTCGCCAGTATTTTTTATATTTTCCAAAAAGAGCCTCCGTGGACTTTCAGGACATTCCGAGAACTTTTGTTTTCTACACATAAAACAACATCATGGCAGTTCTGCTGAAAACAGCGTCAGTCCGGGTTAGTTCAGTCACATCATGCAAGTTAGAGTCTAAAACAAGGGCAAAAGTGTTTGGAAAAGTAGATACGTTGGAGACGTATCAGTACCGCAAGTGATGCTACCGCTTGGGTGCTCCAATATAGCCCAATCAAAACAGAAGAAACAAGTTGGACCGAAGCAGCCACAACATTTGCATAAGATCTCCGAATTGAGCAAACTCAAGCTTGTTGGATAGCTGACAACGAGTAGCACATAGTGAATACGTGAACCCTTCAAACTATGGTCATCACCGAGAAGTATCCCGATTATTGTCACTTCGGGGTTGTTGGATCATAAAACATAATAGGTGACTATAGACTTGCAAGATAGGATCAAGAACACACTTATATTCATGAAAACATAATAGGTTCAGATCTGAAATCATGGCACTCGGGCCCTAGTGACCATTAAGCATAGAAAAGTCATAGCAACATCAATCTCAGAACATAGTTGATACTAGGGATCAAACCCTAACAAAACTAACTTGATTACATGGTAAATCTCATCCAACCCATCACCGTCCAGCAAGCTTACGATGAAATTACTCACGCACGATGGTGAGCATCATGAAATTGGTGATGGAGGATGGTTGATGATGACGACAGCGACAAATCCCCCTCTCCGGAGCCCTGAATGGACTCCAGATCAGCCCTCCCGAGAGAGATTAGGGCTTGGCCGCGGCTCCGTATCGTAAAATGTGCTGAAACTTTCTCTCTTGTTCTTTTCTCCGCGAGACGAAATATATGGAGTTGGAGTTGAGGTCAGTGGAGCTTTAGGGGGCCCACGAGACAGGGGGGCGTGCCCCCCACCCTCGTGGACAGAGTGTGGGCCCCCTGGTCTTGATTCTTTCGCCAGTATTTTTTATATTTTCCAAAAAGTGCCTCCGTGGATTTTCAGGACATTCCGAGAACTTTTGTTTTCTACACATAAAACAACATCATGGCAGTTTTGCTGAAAACAGCGTCAGTCCGGGTTAGTTTCATTCAAATCATGCAAGTTAGAGTCGAAAACAAGGGTAAAAGTGTTTGGAAAAGTAGATACGTTGGAGACTTATCAACTCCCCCAAGCTTAAACCTTTGCTTGTCCTCAAGCAATTCAGTTGATGTACTGAAAGTGATAAAGAAAAACCTTTACAAACTTTGTGTGCTCTTGTTGTTGTAAACATGCAAAGCCAGCATTCAGGTTTCAGCAAATATTATGAACTAACCATACTCACAATAACACCTAGGTCTCACAATTACTCATATCAAAAGCATAATCAGTTAGCAAGCCATAATAATAAAACTCGGATGACAACACTTTCTCAAAACAATCATAGCATGATATAACAAAATGGTATCTCGCTAGCCCTTTCTAAGACCGCAAAACATAAATGCAGAGCACCTCTAAAGATCAAGGACTGACTAAACATTGTAATTCATGGTAAAAGAGATCCAGTCAAGTCATACCCAATATAAACCAATAATAATGAATGCAAATGACAGTGTGCTCTCTAGCGGGTGCTTTTTAATAAGAAGGGTGATGACTCAACATAAAAGTAAATAGATAGGCCCTTCATAGAGGGAAGCAGGGATTTGTAGAGGTGCCAAAGCTCAATTTTAAAATGGAGATTGAATAACATTTTGAGCGGCATACTTTCACTGTCAACACAACAACTATGAGATGGCTGTATCTTCCATACTACGAGGCAGTTCCCAAACAGAATGGTAGAGGTTTATACTCCCCCAACCACCAACAAGCATCAATCCATGGCTTGCTCGAAACAACGAGTGCCTCCAACTAACAACAACCATGGGGGAGTTTTGTTTAATTATTTTGATTTTCTTTGATCTTTTTGGATCATGGGATTGGGTATCCCGGTTACCGGCCCTTTCTCGTGAATGAGGAGCGGAGTCCACTCCTCTTGAGAATAACCCACCTAGCATGGAAGATATAGGCAGCCCTATTTGAAACATGAGCTGCTCGAGCATACAAAACAGAATTTCATTTGAAGGTTTGGAGTTTGGCACATACAAATTTATTTGGAATGGCAGGTAAATACCGCATATAGGAAGGTATGGCGGACTCATATGGAACAACTTTGGGGTTTAAGGAGTTTGGATGGACAAGCAGTATTCCCGCTTAGTACAGGTGAAGGCTAGCAAAAGACTGGGAAGCGACCAACTGAGAGAGCGACAACAGTCATAAACATGCATTAAAATTAATTCACACCAAGTACAAGCATGAGTAGGATATAATCTACCATGAGCATAAATATCATGAAGGCTATGTTGATTTGTTTCAACTACATGCGTGAACATGTGCCAAGTCGAGTCACTCAATTTATTCAAAGGAGGATACCATCCCATCATACCACATCATAATCATTCTAATAGCATGTTGGCACGCAAGGTAAACCATTATAACTCATAGCTAATCAAGCATGTCATAAGCAACTATAATCTCTAAATGTTATTGCAAATATGTTTACTTCATAATAAGCTGAATTAGGAACAATGAACTCATCATATTTACAAAAACAAGAGAGGTCGAGTTCATACCAGCTTTTCTCATCTCAATCAGTCCATCATATATCATCATTATTGCCTTTCACTTGCACGACCGAACGATGTGTATAATAATAATGGTGCACGTGCATTGGACTAAGCTGGAATCTGCAAGCATTCAACTCAAGAGAGAAGACAAAATAATATGGGCTCTAAATTAAATAAACAATCATGCATATGAGAGCCACTAAACATTTTAAATATGGTCTTCTACTCTTGACCCCCAAAGGAAAGAAAAGAAAAGAAAACTATTTACACGGGAAAGCTTCCAACAAGTAAGAAGAAGAACGAGAAATCTTTTTGGGTTTTCATTTTAATTTCTACTACAAGCATGGAATTTAAACTAACTAAATTTTTTTGGTTTTTCTGAAGGTTTATCAAACACACAAGAAGAAAACTAGAAAAAGAAAATTAAACTAGCATGGATAATACAATGAAAGAGTATGAGCACCGACGACTAGAATAGTGTGTGAACATGAATGTAAAGTCGGTGAGAAATACATACTCCCCCAAGCTTAGGCTTTTGGCCTAAGTTGGTCTAATGCCACGGATAGCCTGGCTGATATCCGTAGTTGTAACCGGGGTCATACTGAGATGCAGCAGCAAATGCCTCCCCTCGTGTTCAGCCGCTTCCTCCCTGGTAACAACATATCTTCCTTTTGCCTGGTAATCAAAAAGGAGAGGAGCAGGAAGAGTAACATGGACAACGTTGCTTCTGTCATAGATTAGTCGATATCAGAGGAATTGTTCATTCCTCTTAATAAAGTGATGTTGGACCATAGCGTCATAATCTAAATAGGCAGGAGGTAACATCATATCCCCCTCTCGTGGGGCTATACCAAGATAATTAGCCACACGGGTCGCATAAATTCCTCCAAATAAATCTCCAGCTCTACCATTATTATGCAACATACGTGTAACTATTGCCCCCATGTTATAATCTTTATAACCTAACACAATACTCTTGAGGACACAAAGATCAGGGACACACATATGACATGCTTCATCTTTACCATTAATGCATCTACCAATGAAGAGAGCAAAATAATGTATAGCAGGAAAATGAATCCTCCGTATGGTAGCTTGTGCTATATCCCTGGATTCTCCCACAGTAATACTAGCAAGGAAATCTCTAAATTCAGATTTGCGAGGATCATTAATATTGCCCCATTGTGGAAGTTTGAAAGCATTTGAAAAATCCTCAAAGTCCATGGTATAAGATGTATCATAGGTATCAAATAGGACACTCCGAGAATTACGTGTACATTTATATTTAAACCTTCACGGAAAGGAATCAGTCAATTGGTAGTACTGAAAATCCCCAACAATAAGAATATCATACTTTTGACAGTAGGGAGAGGAAATTCAAAACCACCAATAATAATAGTTTGAACTTTTCCAATAGAATTGATGCTATGAACTTGAGATTGTTTCCTCGGTAAGTGTACCTATGCTCATTACCATTAACATGAAAAGTGACATTACCTTTGTGACAATCAATAACTGTTGGGGAACGTAGTAATTTCAAAAAATTTCCTACGCACACGCAAGATCATGGTGATGCATAGCAACAAGAGGGGAGAGTGTTGTCCACGCACCCTCGTAGACCGAAAGCGGAAGCATTAGAACAACGCGGTTGATGTAGTCGTACGTCTTCACGGCCCGACCGATCAAGCACCGAAACTATGGCACATCCGAGTTCTAGCACACGTTCAGCTCGATGACATCCCTCAAATTCCGATCCAGCCGAGTGTTGAGGAAGAGTTCCGTCAGCATGACGGCATGGTGACGATCTTGATGTTCTACCATCGCAGGGCTTCACCTAAGCACCGCTACAATATTATCGAGGAGGACTATGGTGGAGGGGGGGCACCGCACACGGCTAAGAGATCAAGAGATCAATTGTTGTTCATGGGGTGCCCCCCTGCCCCCGTATATAAACGAGCAAGGGGGAAGGCGGCCGGCCAAGGAGGAGGGCGCGCCAAGGGGGGAGTCCTACTCCACCGAGTAGGACTCCTCCTTTCCTTGTTGGAGTAGGAGAGAAGGAAAGAGGAGGAGAGGGAGAAGGAAAATGGGGTGCACCCCTTGTCCAATTCGGACCAGAGGGGGGGGGGCGCAGGCCTCCTTCCTCTTGGCTTCTCTCCTCTATTCCCGTATGGCCCAATAAGGCCCATACACTCCCCGGCGAATTCCCGTAACTCTGCGGTACTCCGAAAAATACCCGAATCACTCGGAACCTTTCCGAAGTCCGAATATAGTCATCCAATATATGGATCTTTATGTCTCGACCATTTCGAGACTCCTCGTCATGTCACTGATCTCATCCGGGACTCCGAACTCCTTCGATACATCAAAACTCATAAACTCATAATATAACTGGCATCGAAACCTTAAGCGTGCGGACCCTATGGGTTCGAGAACTATGTAGACATGACCGAGACACGTCTCCGGTCAATAACCAATAGCGGAACCTGGATGCTCATATTGGCTCCCACATATTCTACGAAGATCTTTATCAGTCAAACCGCATAACAACATACGTTGTTCCCTTTGTCATCGGTAT
The DNA here is from genome assembly GCF_002162155.2 of Triticum dicoccoides. Lineage (NCBI taxonomy): Eukaryota > Viridiplantae > Streptophyta > Magnoliopsida > Poales > Poaceae > Triticum > Triticum dicoccoides. Next base: position 39,736,950 of record NC_041389.1, read on the forward strand.
GTTACTTGCCCGAGATTCGATCGTCGGTATCTCAATACCTAGTTCAATCTCGTTACCGGCAAGTCTCTTTACTCGTTATGTAATGCATCATTCCGTAACTAACTCATTAGCTACATTGCTTGCAAGTCTTATAGTGATGTGCATTACCGAGAGGGCCCAGAGACACCTCTCCGACAATCGGAGTGACAAAACCTAATCTAGAAATACGCCAACTCAACATGTAACTTTGGAGACACCTATAGAGCTCCTTTATAATCACCCAGGTACGTTGTGATGTTTGGTAGCACACAAAGTGTTCCTCCGGTAAACGGGAGTTGCATAATCCCATAGTCATAGGAACATGTATAAGTCATGAAGAAAGCAATAGCAATATACTAAACGATCAAGTGCTAAGCTAACGGAATGGGTCAAGTCAATCACATCATTCTCCTAATGATGTGATCCCGTTAATCAAATGACAACTCATGTCTATGGCTAGGAAACTTAACCATCTTTGATTCACGAGCTAGTCAAGTAGAGGCATACTAGTGACACTATGTTTGTCTATGTATTCACACATGTATCAAGTTTCCGGTTAATACAATTCTAGCACGAATAATAAACATTTATCATGAAATAAGGAAATAAATAATAACTTTATTATGCCTCTAGGGCATATTTCCTTCAATAACAGCCCCTATAGTATTCAAAAAGGGTCTACCAATGATAATCGACATACTATCGTCCTCGGGAATATCAAGAATAACAAATTCCGTTAAGATAGTGACATTTACAACCACAACAGGCACATCCTCACAAATACCGACAGGTATAGTAGTTGATTTATCAGCCATTTGCAAAGATATTTCAGTAGGTGTCAACTTATTCAATTCAAGTCTACGATATAAAGAGAGAGGCATAACACTAACACCAGCTCCAAGATCACATAAAGCAGTTCTAACATAATTTCTTTTAATGGAGCAAGGTATGGTTGGTACCCCCGGATCACCAAGTTTCTTTGGTATTCCACCTTTCAAAGAGTAATTAGCAAGCATGGTGGAAATTTCAGCTTCCGGTATCTTTCCTTTATTTGTAATGATATCCTTCATATACTTAGCATAAGGATTTACTTTGAGCATATCAATTAATCGCATACGTAAGAAGATAGGTCTAATCATTTCAGCAAAGCGCTCAAAATCCTCATCATCCTTTGTCTTGGATGGTTTAGGAGGAAAGGGCATGGGTTTCTGAACCCATGGTTCTCTTTCTTTACCGTGCTTCCTAGCAACAAAATCTCTCTTATCATAACATTGATTCTTTGATTGTGGGTTATCAAGATCAACAGCAGGTTCAATCTCTACTTCATTATTTTTGCTAGGTTGAGCATCAACATGAACATTATCATTAACATTATCACTAGGTTCATGTTCATCACCTGATTGTGTTTCAGCATCAGAGATAGAAATATTATTGGGATTCTCAGGTGTGTCTACAACAGGTTCACTAGAAGCATGCATAGTTCTATTATTTTTATTTTTCTTCTTTTTAGAAGAACTAGGTGCCTCTAAATTATTTCTCTGAGAATCTTGCTCGATTCTCTTAGGGTGGCCTTCAGGATACAAAGGTTCCTGAGTCATTCTACCAGTTCTAGTAGCCACTCTAACAGCAAAGTCAGGTTTATTATTTAATTCATCAAGCAAATCATCTTGAGCTTTAAGTACTTGCTTATCTTGAGTAGCAACCATAGAAGCATATTTGCTAATGAGTTTAAGTTCACCTTTAACTCTAGCCATATAATCACTCAAGCGTCCTATTTCGAAAGCATTATTCTTTAACTCTCTACCAACATAAGCATTAAATTTTCTTGCCTAGCCATAAAGTCATCAAATTCATCTAAGCAAGGGCTATGAAATTTAGTAGAGGGAATTTCAACTTTATCATATCTATTGAGAGAATTTACCTTTACTACCTGTGTCGGGTTATCAAGACAATGTGGTTCTTCAACATAGGTATGTTAAGACCATGTATTTCTTCAATAGGTGGTAAATTCTTAACATCTTTAGCTTTAATACCTTTTTCTTTCATTGATTTCTTTGCCTCTTGCATATCTTCAGGACTGAGAAACAAAACACCTCTCTTCTTCGGAGTGGGTTTAGGAATAGGCTCAGGAGCTGGCTCAATTGTTTCAGGAATTGCCTCAGGAATTGCCTCAGGAAGAGTCCAATTATTTTCATTAGTCAACATATTATTCAATAGTAATTCAGCTCTGTCGACCGTTCTTTCCTTGAAAACACAACCAGCACAACTATCCAAGTAGTCCTTGGAAGCATCGATTAGTCCATTATAAAAGATATCAAGTATTTCATTTTTCTTAAGAGGATGATCAGGCAAAGCACTAAGTAACCGAAGAAGCCTCCCCCAAGCTTGTGGGAGACTCTCTTCTTTGATTTGCACAAAATTATATATTTCCCGTAAGGCAGCTTGTTTCTTATGAGCAGGGAAATATTTAGCAGAGAGGTAATAAATCATATCCTGGGGACTATGCACACAACCAGGAGCAAGAGAATTATACCAAGTCTTAGCATCACCCTTTAATGAGAACGGAAATATCTTAAGCATATAATAATAACGAGATTTATCATCATGAGTAAACAGGGTGGCTATATCATTCAACTTGGTAAGATGTGCCACAACAGTTTCAGATTCAAGGCCATAAAAAGGATCAGATTCAACTAAAGTAATAATCTCAGGATCAACAGAGAATTCATAATCCTTATCAGTAACATAGATAGGTGAAGTAGCAAAAGCAGGGTCAGGTTTCATTCTAGCATTAAGAGACTGCTGCTTCCATTTAGCTAATAATTTCTTAAGATCATATATATCTTTACAGGCAAAGATAGCTCTAGCAGCTTCCTCTTCCATAACATAACCCTCAGGAACAACTGGTAATTCATAATCATTGGGAGAACCTTCATCATCACTATCATCAATAATTTCATTCTCAATAATTTTGTTTTCCCTAGCCCTAGCAAGTTGTTCATCAAGAAATTCACATAATGGCAAAGTAGTATCACGCACAGAAGTAGTTTCATCATAAGTATCTGATGTCTACTACACAACCTTCTTCTTGTAGACGTTGTTCGGCCTGCAAGTGCACAGGTTTGTAGGACAGTAGAAAATTTCCCTCGAGTGGATGACCTAAGGTTTATCAATCCGTGGGAGGCGTAGGATGAAGATGGTCTCTCTCAAACAACCCTGCAACCAAATAACAAAGAGTATCTTGTGTCCCCAACACACCCAATACAATGGTAAATTGTATAGGTGCACTAGTTCGGCGAAGAGATGGTGATACAAGTGCAATATGGATGGTAGATAAAGGTATTTGTAATCTGAAAATATAAAAACAGCAAGGTAACTAATGATAAAAGTGAGCGTAAACGGTATTGCAATGATAGGAAACAAGGCCTAGGGTTCATACTTTCACTAGTGCAAGTTCTCTCAACAATAATAACATAGATAGATCATATAACAATCCCTCAACATGCAACAAAGAGTCACTCCAAAGCCACTAATAGCGGAGAACAAACGTAGAGATTATGGTAGGGTACGAAACCACCTCAAAGTTATTCTTTCGGATCAATCTATTCAAGAGTTTGTACTAGAATAACACCTTAAGACACAAATCAACCAAAACCCTAATGTCACCTTGATACTCCATTGTCACCTCAAGTATCCGTGGGCATGATTATACGATATGCATCACACAATCTCAGATTCATCCAACCAACACAAAAGTACTTCAAAGAGTGCCCCAAAGTTTCTACCGGAGAGTCAAGAAAACGTGTGCCAACCCCTATGCATAGGTTCATGGGCGGAACCCGCAAGTTGGTCACCAAAACATACATCAAGTGGCACGTGATATCCCATTGTCACCACAGATAAACACGGCAAGACATACATCAAGTGTTCTCAAATAAAGACTCAATCTGATAAGATAACTTCAAGAGAGAAACTCAATTCATCACAAGAGAGTAGAGGGGGAGAAACATCATAAGATCCAACTATAATAGCAAATCTCGCGATACATCAAGATCGTGCCATAGAGAGAACACGAGAGAGAGGGAGATCAAACACATAGCTACTGGTACATACCCTCAGCCCCGAGGGTGAACTACTCCCTCCTCGTCATGGATAGCGCCAGGATGATGAAGATGGCCACCGGCAATGGGTTCCCCCTCCGACAAGGTGCCGGAACAGACTACCGAGAGGTTTTTGGTGGCTACAGAGGCTTGCACCGGCGGAACTCCCGATCTATCTTCTGCGAGGATGTTTTTAGGGTACGTGGGACTATATAGGCGAAAGAAGTCGGTCGGGAGGTGCTCCAGGGGCCCACGAGACAGGGGCACGCCCTGTAGGGGGCGCGCCCTCCTATCTCTTGGAGTCCTTGAGGATCTTCTGACTTGAAATCCAAGTCTCCACGATCATATTCTTCCCAAAAATAACGCTGCCGAAGGTTTCATTCTGTTTGGACTCTGTTTGATATTCCTTTTCTTCGAAATACTGAAATAGGCAATAAAATAGCAATATGGGCTAGGCCTCCGGTTAATAGGTTAGTCCCAAAAGTAATATAAAAGTGTATAATAAAGCCCATAATCATCCAAAACAGATAATAAAATAGCATGAATGCTTCATATATTATAGATACGTTGGAGACGTATCAGTATCATGCATAGCAGAAGTGGCATCATCAATAACATGTGACATATCAGAATTCAAAGCAGTAGCAGGTTTAGGTGTCGCAAGCTTACTCAAAACAGAAGGAGAATCTAGTGCAGAGCTAGATGGCAGTTCCTTACCTCCCCTCGTAGTTGAGGGAAAAATCGTAGTTTTTGCGTCTTTCAAGTTCTTCATAGTGATCAACAGATATAAATCCCAAGTGACTCAGATAATAAAGCTATGCTCCCCGGCAACGGCGCTAGAAATTAGTCTTGATAACCCACAAGTGTAGGGGGTCGCAACAGCTTTCAAGGGTAAAGTATTCAACCCAAATTTATTGATTCGACACAAGGGGAGCCAAAGAATACTATTGAGTATTAGCAGTTGAGTTGTCAATTCAACCACACCTGGATAACTTAGTATTTGCAGCAAAGTATTTAGTAGCAAAGTAGTATGATAATAAAGGTAACGGTAGCAAAAGTAATATTTTTGGGTTTTGTAGTAATTGTAACAATAACAACCGAAAAGTAAATAAGCGAAACACAAGATGTGAAAAGCTCATAGGCAATGGATCAGTGATGGATAATTATGTCGGATGTGATTCCTCATGTAATAGCTATAACATAGGGTGACACAGAACTAGCTCCAATTCATCAATGTAATGTAGGCATGTAGTCCCTAAATAGTCATACGTGCTTATGGAAAAGAACTTGCATGACATCTTTTGTCCTACCCTCCCATGGCAGCGGGGTCCTTACGTAAATTAAGGGATATTAAGGCCTCCTTTTAATAGAGAACCGGAACAAAGCATTAGCACATAGTGAGTACATGAACTCCTCAAAGTACGGTCATCACCGAGAAGTATCCCGATTATTGTCACTTCGGGGTTGTCGGATCATAACACATAATAGGTGACTATAGACTTGCAAGATAGGATCAAGAACACACATATATTCATGAAAACATAATAGGTTCAGATCAGAAATCATGGCACTCGGGCCCTAGTGACAAGCATTAAGCATAGCAAAGTCATAGCAACATCAATCTCAGAACATAGTGGATACTAGGGATCAAACCCTAACAAAACTAACTTGATTACATGGTAAATCTCATCCAACCCATCACCGTCCAGCAAGCCTACGATGGAATTACTCACGCACGGTGGTGAGCATCATGAAATTGGTGATGGAGGATGGTTGATGATGACGACGGCGATGAATCCGCCTCTCCGGAGCCCCGAACGGACTCCAGATCAGCCCTCCCGAGAGAGATTAGGGCTTGGCCGCGGCTCCGTATCGTAAAACACGATGAAACTTTCTCTCTGGTTTTTTTCTCCACGAGACGGAATATATGGAGTTGGAGTTGAGGTCGGCGGAGCCTTAGGGGGCCCACGAGACAGGGGTGCGCGCCCAAGGGGGTGCTCGCCCAGGGGGGTGGGCGCGCCCCCACCCTCGTGGACACGGTGTGGGCCCCCTGGTCTTGATTCTTTCGCCAGTATTTTTTGTATTTTCCAAAAAGAGCCTCCGTGGATTTTCAGGACATTCTAAGAACTTTTGTTTTCTACACATAAAACAACATCATGGCAGTTCTGCTGAAAACATCGTCAGTCCGGGTTAGTTCAGTCAAATCATGCAAGTTAGAGTCTAAAACAAGGGCAAAAGTGTTTGGAAAAGTAGATACGTTGGAGACGTATCAGTACCGCAAGTGATGCTACCGCTTGGGTGCTCCAAAATAGCCCAATCAAAACAGAAGAAACAAGTTGGACCGAAGCAGCCACAACATTTGCATAAGATCTCCGAATTGAGCAAACTCAAGCTTGTTGGATAGATAAGCAACGAGTAGCACATAGTGAATACGTGAACCCTTCAAACTATGGTCATCACCGAGAAGTATCCCGATTATTGTCACTTCGGGGTTGTCGGATCATAACACATAATAGGTGACTATAGACTTGCAAGATAGGATCAAGAACACACTTATATTCATGAAAACATAATAGGTTCAGATCTGAAATCATGGCACTCGGGCCCTAGTGACCATTAAGCATAGAAAAGTCATAGCAACATCAATCTCAGAACATAGTTGATACTAGGGATCAAACCCTAACAAAACTAACTTGATTACATGGTAAATCTCATCCAACCCATCACCGTCCAGCAAGCCTACGATGGAATTACTCACGCACGGTGGTGAGCATCATGAAATTGGTGATGGAGGATGGTTGATGATGACGACAGCGACAAATCCCCCTCTCCGGAGCCCTGAACGGACTTCAGATCAGCCCTCCTGAGAGAGATTAGGGCTTGGCCGCGGCTCCGTATCGTAAAATGTGATGAAACTTTCTCTCTTGTTCTTTTCTCCGCGAGACGGAATATATGGAGTTGGAGTTGAGGTCAGTGGAGCTTCAGGGGGCCCACAAGACAGGGGGGCGTGCCCCCCACCCTCGTGGACAGGGTGTGGGCCCCCTGGTCTTGATTCTTTCGCCAGTAATTTTTATATTTTCCAAAAAGTGCCTCCGTGGATTTTTAGGACATTCCGAGAACTTTTGTTTTCTACACATAAAACAACATCATGGCAGTTTTGCTGAAAACAGCGTCAGTCCGGGTTAGTTTCATTCAAATCATGCAAGTTAGAGTCCAAAACAAGGGTAAAAGTGTTTGGAAAAGTAGATACATTGGAGACTTATCAACTCCCCCAAGCTTAAACCTTTGCTTGTCCTCAAGCAATTCAGTTGATGTACTGAAAGTGATAAAGAAAAACTTTTACAAACTTTGTGTGCTCTTGTTGTTGTAAACATGCAAAGCCAGCATTCAGGTTTCAACAAATATTATGAACTAATCATACTCACAATAACACCTAGGTCTCACAATTACTCATATCAAAAGCATAATCAGCTAGCAAGCCATAATAATAAAACTCGGATGACAACACTTTCTCAAAACAATCATAACATGATATAACAAAATGGTATCTCGCTAGCCCTTTCTGAGACCGCAAAACATAAATGCAAAGCACCTCTAAAGATCAAGGACTGACTAAACATTGTAATTCATGGTAAAAGAGATCCAGTCAAGTCATACCCAATATAAACCAATAATAATGAATGCAAATGACAGTGTGCTCTCTAGCGGGTGCTTTTTAATAAGAAGGGTGACGACTCAACATAAAAGTAAATAGATAGGCCTTCACAGAGGGAAGCAGGGATTTGTAGAGGTGCCAAAGCTCGATTTTAAAATGGAGACTGAATAACATTTTGAGCGGCATACTTTCACTGTCAACACAACAACTATGAGATGGCTGTATCTTCCATACTACGAGGCAGTTCCCAAACAGAATGGTAGAGGTTTATACTCCCCCAACCACCAACAAGCATCAATCCATGGCTTGCTCGAAACAACGAGTGCCTCCAACTAACAACAACCATGGGGGAGTGTCGGTGTCAAAACCGGCGGATCTCGGGTAGGGGGTCCCGAACTGTGCATCTAGGCGGATGGTAACAGGAGACAAGGGACACGATGTTTTACCCAGGTTCGGGCCCTCTTGATGGAGGTAAAACCCTACGTCCTGCTTGATTGATATTGATATTGTGGATGTTTACAAGAGTGGATCTACCACGAGATCAAGGAGGCTAAACCCTAGAAGCTAGCCTATGGTATGATTGTAAGGGTTGTTGCTGTGTCCTACGGACTAGAGCCATCCGGTTTATATAGACACCGGAGAGGGCTAGGGTTACATAGAGTCGGTTACAATGGTAGGAGATCTACATATCCGTATCGCCAAGCTTGCCCTCCACGCCAAGGAAAGTCCCACCCGGACACGGGACGAAGTCTTCAATCTTGTATCTTCATAGTCTTGGAGTCCGGTCGATGATGATAGTCCGGCCGATGATAGTTCGGCTGATGATGGTAGTCCGGCTATCCGGACACCCCCTAATCCAGGACTCCCTCAGGGAGTTTTGTTTAATTATTTTGATTTGCTTTGATCTTTTTGGATCATGGGACTGGGTATCCCGGTTACCGGCCCTTTCTCGTGAATGAGGAGCGGAGTTCACTCCTCTTGAGAATAACCCACCAAGCATGGAAGATATAGGCAGCCCTATTTGAAACATGAGCTGCTCGAGCATACAAAACAGAATTTCATTTGAAGGTTTGGAGTTTGGCACATACAAATTTACTTGGAATGGCAGGTAAATACCGCATATAGGAAGGTATGGCGGACTCATATGGAACAACTTTGGGGTTTAAGGAGTTTGGATGGACAAGCAGTATTCCCGCTTAGTACAGGTGAAGGCTAGCAAAAGACTGGGAAGCGACCAACTGAGAGAGAGACAACAGTCATAAACATGCATTAAAATTAATTCACACCAAGTACAAGCATGAGTAGGATATAATCTACCATGAACATAAATATCATGAAGGCTATGTTGATTTGTTTCAACTACATGCGTGAACATGTGCCAAGTCGAGTCACTCAATTTATTCAAAGGAGGATACCATCCCATCATACCACATCATAATCATTCTAATAGCATGTTGGCACGCAAGGTAAACCATTATAACTCATAGCTAATCAAGCATGTCATAAGCAACTATAATCTCTAAATGTTATTGCAAATATGTTTACTTCATAATAAGCTGAATCAGGAATGATGAACTCATCATATTTACAAAAACAAGAGAGGTCGAGTTCATACCAGCTTTTCTCATCTCAATCAGTCCATCATATATCATCATTATTGCCTTTCACTTGCACAACCGAACGATGTGTATAATAATAATGGTGCACGTGCATTGGACTAAGCTGGAATCTGCAAGCATTCAACTCAAGAGAGAAGACAAAATAATATGGGCTCTAAATTAAATAAACAATCATGCATATGAGAGCCACTAAACATTTTAAATATGGTCTTCTACTCTCGACCCCCAAAGGAAAGAAAAGAAAAGAAAACTATTTACACGGGAAAGCTCCCAACAAGTAAGAAGAAGAACGAGAAATCTTTTTGGGTTTTCATTTTAATTTCTACTACAAGCATGGAATTTAAACTAACTAAATTTTTTTGGTTTTTCTTAAGGTTTATCAAACACACAAGAAGAAAACTAGAAAAAGAAAATTAAACTAGCATGGATAATACAATGAAAGAGTATGAGCACTGATGACTAGAATAGTGTGTGAACATGAATGTAAAGTCGGTGAGAAATACATACTCCCCCAAGCTTAGGCTTTTGGCCTAAGTTGGTCTAATGCCACGGATAGCCTGGCTGATATCCGTACTTGTAACCGGGGTCGTACTGAGATGCAGCAGCAAATGCCTCCCCTCGTGTTCAGCCGCTTCCTCCCTGGTAACAACATATCTTCCTTTTGCCTGGTAATCAAAAAGGAGAGGAGCAGGAAGAGTAACATGGACAACGTTGCGTCTGTCATAGATTAGTCGATATCAGAGGAATTGTTCATTCCTCTTAAGAAAGTGATGTTGGACCATATCGTCATAATCTAAATAGGCAGGAGGTAACATCATATCCCCCTCTCGTGGGGCTATACCAAGATAATTAGCCACACGGGTCGCATAAATTCCTCCAAATAAATCTCCAGCTCTACCATTATTATGCAACATACGTGCAACTATTGCCCCTATGTTATAATCTTTATAACCTAACACAACACTCTTGAGGACACAAAGATCAGGGACACACATATGACATGATTCATCTTTACCATTAATGCATCTACCAATGAAGAGAGCAAAATAATGTATAGCAGGAAAATGAATGCTCCGTATGGTAGCTTGTGCTATATCCCTGGATTCTCCCACAGTAATACTAGCATGGAAATCTCTAAATTCAGATTTGCGAGGATCATTAATATTGCCCCATTGTGGAAGTTTGCAAGCATTTGTAAAATCCTCAAAGTCCATGGTATAAGATGTATCATAGGTATCAAATAGGACACTCCGAGAATTACGTGTACATTTATATTTAAACCTTCATGGAAAGGAATCAGTCAATTGGTAGTACCGAGGACACTTATCTTGTAAGAAGTCCTCCAGATCAGCATTACGCACATACACATCAAATCCTCCTTGAAGCCTGCTTCGACCATAAAATCGTCGGATGGCCACTCACAAGCTTGTACATCTGCGTCCCTCGGTAATTCAATGTCTTACTCACGTATAGCAATCCTGGGTCCTTTCTTTACTAAGGAACCACCTTGGTACATTCTCCTAGACATAATTCTTTTTCTGAAAAATTTCTGAAATTTTAGTAACTTCAAAATAAAAGTGAATAAAACTAAACAAGATTGGTAGCAACTACTCCTACAAGTGCCTAGAGCCTAAATCATGCATTAGAATTACTTGGGACCTCATATCATCCATCTCGTGATCATCAAAATGAATCCACTAACAAGGTTGATCAAGTCTTGTTAACAAACTCATTCCGAATAACACGGAACCTGAGAAATTTCGAATAACACTAAGTTACCTCAAAGGGGATATGAAAATCCCCAACAATAAAAATATCATACTTTTGGCAGTAGGGAGAGGAAATTCAAAACCACCAATAATAATAGTTTGAACTTTTCCAATAGAATTGATGCTATGAACTTGAGATTGTTTCCTCGGTAAGTGTACCGTATGCATATTACCATTAACATGAAAAGTGACATTGCCTTTGTGGCAATCAATAACTGTTGGGGAACGTAGTAATTTCAAAAAAATTCCTACGCGCACGCAAGATCATGGTGATGCATAGCAACAAGAGGGGAGAGTGTTGTCCATGCACCCTCGTAGACCGAAAGCGGAAGCATTAGAACAACGCGGTTGATGTAGTCGTACGTCTTCACGGCCCGACCGATCAAGCACCGAAACTACGGCACCTCCGAGTTCTAGCACAAGTTCAACTCGATGACATCCCTCAAATTCCGATCCAGCCGAGTGTTGAGGGAGAGTTCCGTCAGCATGACGGCGTGGTGACGATCTTGATGTTCTACCATCGCAGGGCTTCGCCTAAGCATCGCTACAATATTATCGAGGAGGACTATGGTGGAGGGGGGTCACTGCACACGGCTAAGAGATCAAGAGATCAATTGTTGTTCATGGGGTGCCCCCTGCCCCCGTATATAAAGGAGCAAGGGGGAAGGCGGCCGGCCAAGGAGGAGGGCGCGCCAAGGGGGAGTCCTACTCCACCGAGTAGGACTCCTCCTTTCCTTGTTGGAGTAGGAGAGAAGGAAAGAGGAGGAGAGGGAGAAGGAAAAGGGGGCTGCACCCCTTGTCCAATTCGGACCAGAGGGGGGGGGGGGGCGCAGGCCTCCTTCCTCTTGACCTCTCTCCTCTATTCCCGTATGGCCCAATAAGGCCCATACACTCCCCGGCGAACTCTCGTAACTCTTCGGTACTCCGAAAAATACCTGAATCACTCGGAACCTTTCCGAAGTCCGAATATAGTCATCCAATATATGGATCTTTACATCTCGACCATTTCGAGACTCCTCGTCATGTCGCTGATCTCATCCGGGACTCCAAACTCCTTCGATACATCAAAACTCATAAACTCATAATATAACTGGCATCGAAACCTTAAGCGTGCGGACCCTATGGGTTCGAGAACTATGTAGACATGACCGAGACACGTCTCCGGTCAATAACCAATAGCGGAACCTGGATGCTCATATTGGCTCCCACATATTCTACGAAGATCTTTATCAGTCAAACCGCATAACAACATACGTTGTTCCCTTTGTCATCGGTATGTTACTTGCCCGAGATTCGATCGTCGGTATCTCAATACCTAGTTCAATCTCGTTACCGGCAAGTCTCTTTACTCGTTATGTAATGCATCATTCCGTAAATAACTCATTAGCTACATTGCTTGCAAGGCTTATAGTGATGTGCATTACCGAGAGGGCCCAGAGATACCTCTCCGACAATCGGAGTGACAAAACCTAATCTCGAAATACGCCAACTCAACATGTAACTTTGGAGACACCTGTAGAGCTCCTTTATAATCACCCAGTTACGTTGTGACGTTTGGTAGCACCCAAAGTGTTCCTCCGGTAAACGGGAGTTGCATAATCTCATAGTCATAGGAACATGTATAAGTCATGAAGAAAGCAATAGCAATATACTAAACGATCAAGTGCTAAGCTAACGGAATGGGTCAAGTCAATCACATCATTCTCCTAATGATGTGATCCCGTTAATCAAATGACAACTCATGTCTATGGCTAGGAAACTTAACCATCTTTGATTCACGCGCTAGTCAAGTAAAGGCATACTAGTGACACTATGTTTGTCTATGTATTCACACATGTATCAAGTTTCCGGTTAATACAATTCTAGCACGAATAATAAACATTTATCATGAAATAAGGACATAAATAATAACTTTATTATTGCCTCTAGGGCATATTTCCTTCAATAAAAGCCCCTATAGTATTCAAAAATGGTCTACCAATGATAATCGACATACTATCGTCCTCGGGAATATCAAGAATAACAAATTCCGTTAAGATAGTGACATTTACAACCACAATAGGCACATCCTCACAAATACCGACAGGTATATCAGTTGATTTATCAGCCATTTGCAAAGATATTTCAGTAGGTGTCAACTTATTCAATTCAAGTCTACGATATAAAGAGAGAGGCATAACACTAACACCAGCTCCAAGATCACATAAAGCAGTTCTAACATAATTTCTTTTAGTGGAGCAAGGTATGGTTGGTACCCCCGGATCACCAAGTTTCTTTGGTATTCCACCTTTAAAAGAGTAATTAGCAAGCATGGTGGAAATTTCAGCTTCCGGTATCTTTCTTTTATTTGTAATTATATCCTTCATATACTTAGCATAAGGATTTACTTTAAGCATATCAATTAAGCGCATACGTAAGAAGATAGGTCTAATCATTTCAGCAAAGCGCTCAAAATCCTCATCATCCTTTGTCTTGGATGGTTTAGGAGGAAAGGGCATGGGTTTCTGAACCCATGGTTCTCTTTCTTTACTGTGCTTCCTAGCAACAAAATCTCTCTTATCATAACATTGATTCTTTGATTGTGGGTTATCAAGATCAACAGCAGGTTCAATCTCTACTTCATTATTTTTGCTAGGTTGAGCATCAACATGAACATTATCATTAACATTATCACTAGGTTCATGTTCATCACCTGATTGTGTTTCAGCATCAGAGATAGAAATATTATTGGGATTCTCAGGTGTGTCTACAACAGGTTCACTAGAAGCATGCATAGTTCTATTATTTTTCTTTTTCTTCTTTTTAGAAGAACTAGGTGCCTCTAAATTATTTCTCTGAGAATCTTGCTCGATTCTCTTAGGGTGGCCTTCAGGATACAAAGGTTCCTGAGTCATTCTACCAGTTCTAGTAGCCACTCTAACAGCAAAGTCAGGTTTATTATTTAATTCATCAAGCAAATCATCTTGAGCTTTAAGTACTTGCTCATCTTGAGTAGCAACCATAGAAGCATATTTGCTAACGAGTTTAAGTTCACCTTTAACTCTAGCCATATAATCACTCAAGCGTCCTATTTCGAAAGCATTATTCTTTAACTCTCGACCAACATAAGCATTAAAATTTTCTTGCCTAGCCATAAAGTCATCAAATTCATCTAAGCAAGGGCTATGAAATTTAGTAGAGGGAATTTCAATTTTATCATATCTATGGAGAGAATTTACCTTTACTACCTGTGTAGGGTTATCAAGACAATGTGGTTCTTCAACAGGCGGTATGTTTAAGACCATGTATTTCTTTAATATGTGGTAAATTCTTAACATCTTCAGCTTTAATACCTTTTTCTTTCATTGATTTCTTTGCCTCTTGCATATCTTCAGGACTGAGAAACAAAACACCTCTCTTCTTCGGAGTGGGTTTAGGAATAGGCTCAGGAGCTGGCTCAGTTGTTTCAGGAATTGCCTCAGGAATTGCCTCAGGAAGAGTCCAATTATTTTCATTAGTCAACATATTATTCAATAGTAATTCAGCTTTGTCGACCGTTCTTTCCTTGAAAACACAACCAACACAACTATCCAAGTAGTCCTTGGAAGCATCGGTTAGTCCATTATAAAAGATATCAAGTATTTCATTTTTCTTAAGAGGATGATCAGGCAAAGCACTAAGTAACCGGAGAAGCCTCCCCAAGCTTGTGGGAGACTCTCTTCTTTGATTTGCACAAAATTATATATTTCCCGTAAGGCAGCTTGTTTCTTATGAGCAGGGAAATATTTAGCAGAGAGGTAATAAATCATATCCTGGGGACTACGCACACAACCAGGAGCAAGAGAATTATACCAAGTCTTAGCATCACCCTTTAATGAGAACGGAAATATCTTAAGGATATAATAATAACGAGATTTATCATCATGAGTAAACAGGGTGGCTATATCATTCAACTTGGTAAGATGTGCCACAACAGTTTCAGATTCAAGGCCATAAAAAGGATCAGATTCAACTAAAGTAATAATCTCAGGATCAACAGAGAATTCATAATCCTTATCAGTAACATAGATAGGTGAAGTAGCAAAAGCAGGGTCAGGTTTCATTCTAGCATTAAGAGACTGCTGCTTCCATTTAGCTAATAATTTCTTAAGATCATATCTATCTTTACAGGCAAAGATAGCTCTAGCAGCTTCCTCTTCCATAACATAACCCTCAGGAACAACAGGTAATTCATAATCATTGGGAGAACCTTCATAATCACTATCATCAATAATTTCATTCTCAATAATTTTGTTTTCCCTAGCCCTAGCAAGTTGTTCATCAAGAAATTCACCTAATGGCAAAGTAGTATCACACACAGAAGTAGTTTCATCATAAGTATCTGATGTCTACTACGCAACCTTCTTCTTGTAGACGTTGTTCGGCCTGCAAGTGCACAGGTTTGTCGGACGGTAGAAAATTTCCCTCGAGTGGATGACCTAAGGTTTATCAATCCGTGGGAGGCGTAGGATGAAGATGGTCTCTCTCAAACAACCCTGCAACCAAATAACAAAGAGTATCTTGTGTCCCCAACACACCCAATACAATTGTAAATTGTATAGGTGCACTAGTTCGGCGAAGAGATGGTGATACAAGTGCAATATGTATGGTAGATAAAGGTATTTGTAATCTGAAAATATAAAAAACAGCAAGGTAACTAATGATAAAAGTGAGCGTAAACGGTATTGCAATGATAGGAAACAAGGCCTAGGGTTCATACTTTCACTAGTGCAAGTTCTCTCAACAATAATAACATAGATAGATCATATAACAATCCCTCAACATGCAACAAAGAGTCACTCCAAAGCCACTAATAGTGGAGAACAAACGTAGAGATTATGGTAGGGTACGAAACCACCTCAAAGTTATTCTTTCGGATCAATCTATTCAAGAGTTCGTACTAGAATAACACCTTAAGACACAAATCAACCAAAACCCTAATGTCACCTTGATACTCCATTGTCACCTCAAGTATCCATGGGCATGATTATACGATATGCATCACACAATCTCAGATTCATCCAACCAACACAAAAGTACTTCAAAGAGTGCCCCAAAGTTTCTACCGGAGAGTCAAGAAAACGTGTGCCAACCCCTATGCATAGGTTCATGGGCGGAACCCGCAAGTTGGTCACCAAAACATACATCAAGTGGCACGTGATATCCCATTGTCACCACAGATAAACACGGCAAGACATACATCAAGTGTTCTCAAATAAAGACTCAATCCGATAAGATAACTTCAAGAGGGAAACTCAATTCATCACAAGAGAGTAGAGGGGGAGAAACATCATAAGATCCAACTATAATAGCAAAGCTCGCGATACATCAAGATCGTGCCATAGAGAGAACACGAGAGAGAGAGAGATCAAACACATAGCTACTGGTACATACCCTCAGCCCCGAGGGTGAACTACTCCCTCCTCGTCATGGATAGCGCCAGGATGATGAAGATGGCCACTGGAGATGGGTTCCCCCTCCGGCGAGGTGCCGGAACGGACTCCCGAGAGGTTTTTGGTGGCTACAGAGGCTTGCAGCGGCGGAACTCCCGATCTATCTTCTGCGAGGATGTTTTTAGGGTACGTGGGACTATATAGGCGAAAGAAGTCGGTCGGGAGGTGCTCGAGGGGCCCACGAGACAGGGGGGCACGCCTTGTAGGGGGGCGCGCCCTCCTATCTCGTGGAGTCCTTGAGGATCTTCTGACTTGAAATCCAAGTCTCCACGATCATATTCTTCCCAAAAATAACGCTGCCGAAGGTTTCATTCTGTTTGGACTCTGTTTGATATTCCTTTTCTTCGAAATACTGAAATAGGCAATAAAACAGCAATATGGGCTGGGCCTCCGGTTAATAGGTTAGTCCCAAAAGTAATATACAAGTGTATAATAAAGCCCATAATCATCCAACATAGATAATAAAATAGCATGAATGCTTCATATATTATAGATACATTGGAGACGTATCAGTATCATGCATAGCAGAAGTGGCATCATCAATAACATGTGACATATCAGAATTCAAAGCAGTAGCAGGTTTAGGTGTCGCAAGCTTACTCAAAACAGAAGGAGAATCTAGTGCAGAGCTAGATGGCAGTTCCTTACCTTCCCTCGTAGTTGAGGGAAAAATCATAGTTTTTGCGTCTTTCAAGTTCTTCATAGTGATCAACAGATATAAATCCCAAGTGACTCAGATAATAGAGCTATGATCCCCGGCAACGGCGCTAGAAATTAGTCTTGATAACCCACAAGTGTAGGGGGTCGCAACAGCTTTCAAGGGTAAAGTATTCAACCCAAATTTATTGATTCGACACAAGGGGAGCCAAAGAATACTATTGAGTATTAGCAGTTGAGTTGTCAATTCAACCACACCTGGATAACTTAGTATCTGCAGCAAAGTATTTAGTAGCAAAGTAGTATGATAATAAAGGTAATGGTAGCAAAAGTAATATTTTTGGGTTTTGTAGTAATTGTAACAATAACAACGGAAAAGTAAATAAGCGAAACACAAGATGTGAAAAGCTCGTAGGCAATGGATCAGCGATGGATAATTATGTCGGATGCGATTCCTCATGTAATAGCTATAACGTAGGGTGACACAGAACTAGCTCCAATTCATCAATGTAATGTAGGCATGTAGTCCCTAAATAGTCATACGTGCTTATGGAAAAGAACTTGCATGACATCTTTTGTCCTACCCTCCCATGGCAGCGGGGTCCTTACGTAAACTAAGGGATATTAAGGCCTCCTTTTAATAGAGAACCGGAACAAAGCATTAGCACATAGTGAGTACATGAACTCCTCAAAGTACGGTCATCACCGAGAAGTATCCCGATTATTGTCACTTCGGGGTTGTCGGATCATAACACATAATAGGTGACTATAGACTTGCAAGATAGGATCAAGAACACACATATATTCATGAAAACATAATAGGTTCAGATCACAAATCATGGCACTCGGGCCCTAGTGACAAGCATTAAGCATAGCAAAGTCATAGCAACATCAATCTCAGAACATAGTGGATACTAGGGATCAAACCCTAACAAAACTAACTTGATTACATGGTAAATCTCATCCAACCCATCACCGTCCAGCAAGCCTACGATGGAATTACTCACGCACGGTGGTGAGCATCATGAAATTGGTGATGGAGGATGGTTGATGATGACGACGGCGATGAATCCCCCTCTCCGGAGCCCCGAACGGACTCCAGATCAGCCCTCCCGAGAGAGATTAGGGCTTGGCCGCGGCTCCGTATCTTAAAACACGATGAAACTTTCTCTCTGTTTTTTTTCTCCATGAGACGGAATATATGGAGTTGGAGTTGAGGTCGGCGGAGCCTCAGGGGGCCCACGAGACAGGGGTGCGCGCCCAGGGGGGTGGGCGCGCCCCCACCCTCGTGGACACGGTGTGGGCCCCCTGGTCTTGATTCTTTCGCCAGTATTTTTTATATTTTCCAAAAAGAGCCTCCGTGGACTTTCAGGACATTCTGAGAACTTTTGTTTTCTACACATAAAACAACATCATGGCAGTTCTGCTGAAAACAGCGTCAGTCCGGGTTAGTTCAGTCACATCATGCAAGTTAGAGTCTAAAACAAGGGCAAAAGTGTTTGGAAAAGTAGATACGTTGGAGACGTATCAGTACCGCAAGTGATGCTACCGCTTGGGTGCTCCAATATAGCCCAATCAAAACAGAAGAAGCAAGTTGGACCGAAGCAGCCACAACATTTGCATAAGATCTCCGAATTGAGCAAACTCAAGCTTGTTGGATAGCTGACAACGAGTAGCACATAGTGAAGACGTGAACCCTTCAAACTATGGTCATCATCGAGAAGTATCCCGATTATTGTCACTTCGGGGTTGTTGGATCATAACACATAATAGGTGACTATAGACTTGCAAGATAGGATCAAGAACACACTTATATTCATGAAAACATAATAGGTTCAGATCTGAAATCATGGCACTCGGGCCCTAGTGACCATTAAGCATAGAAAAGTCATAGCAACATCAATCTCAGAACATAGTTGATACTAGGGATCAAACCCTAACAAAACTAACTTGATTACATGGTAAATCTCATCCAACCCATCACCGTCCAGCAAGCTTACGATGAAATTACTCACACACGATGGTGAGCATCATGAAATTGGTGATGGAGGATGGTTGATGATGACGACAGCGACAAATCCCCCTCTCCGGAGCCCTGAACGGACTCCAGATCAGCCCTCCCGAGAGAGATTAGGGCTTGGCCGCGGCTCCGTATCGTAAAATGTGCTGAAACTTTCTCTCTTGTTCTTTTCTCCGCGAGACGAAATATATGGAGTTGGAGTTGAGGTCAGTGGAGCTTTAGGGGGCCCACGAGACAGGGGGGCGTGCCCCCCACCCTCGTGGATAGAGTGTGGGCCCCCTGGTCTTGATTCTTTCGCCAATATTTTTTATATTTTCCAAAAAGTGCCTCCGTGGATTTTCAGGACATTCCGAGAACTTTTGTTTTCTACACATAAAACAACATCATGGCAGTTTTGCTGAAAACAGCGTCAGTCCGGGTTAGTTTCATTCAAATCATGCAAGTTAGAGTCGAAAACAAGGGTAAAAGTGTTTGGAAAAGTAGATACGTTGGAGACTTATCAACTCCCCCAAGCTTAAACCTTTGCTTGTCCTCAAGCAATTCAGTTGATGTATTGAAAGTGATAAAGAAAAACTTTTACAAACTTTGTGTGCTCTTGTTGTTGTAAACATGCAAAGCCAGCATTCAGGTTTCAGCAAATATTATGAACTAACCATACTCACAATAACACCTAGGTCTCACAATTACTCATATCAAAAGCATAATCAGTTAGCAAGCCATAATAATAAAACTCGGATGACAACACTTTCTCAAAACAATCATAGCATGATATAACAAAATGGTATCTCGCTAGCCCTTTCTGAGACCGCAAAACATAAATGCAGAGCACCTCTAAAGATCAAGGACTGACTAAACATTGTAATTCATGGTAAAAGAGATCCTGTCAAGTCCTACCCAATATAAACCAATAATAATGAATGCAAATGACAGTGTGCTCTCTAGCGGGTGCTTTTTAATAAGAAGGGTGATGACTCAACATAAAAGTAAATAGATAGGCCCTTCATAGAGGGAAGCAGGGATTTGTAGAGGTGCCAAAGCTCAATTTTAAAATGGAGATTGAATAACATTTTAAGCGGCATACTTTCACTGTCAACACAACAACTATGAGATGGCTATATCTTCCATACTACGAGGCAGTTCCCAAACAGAATGGTAGAGGTTTATACTCCCCCAACCACCAACAAGCATCAATCCATGGCTTGCTCGAAACAACGAGTGCCTCCAACTAACAACAACCATGGGGGAGTTTTGTTTAATTATTTTGATTTTCTTTGATCTTTTTGGATCATGGGACTGGGTATCCCGGTTACCGGCCCTTTCTCGTGAATGAGGAGCAGAGTCCACTCCTCTTGAGAATAACCCACCTAGCATGGAAGATATAGGCAGCCCTATTTGAAACATGAGCTGCTCGAGCTTACAAAACAGAATTTCATTTGAAGGTTTGGAGTTTGGCACATACAAATTTATTTGGAATGGCAGGTAAATACCGCATATAGGAAGGTATGGCGGACTCATATGGAACAACTTTGGGGTTTAAGGAGTTTGGATGGACAAGCAGTATTCCCGCTTAGTACAGGTGAAGGCTAGCAAAAGATTGGGAAGCGACCAACTGAGAGAGCGACAACAGTCATAAACATGCATTAAAATTAATTCACACCAAGTACAAGCATGAGTAGGATATAATCTACCATGAACATAAATATCATGAAGGCTATGTTGATTTGTTTCAACTACATGCGTGAACATGTGCCAAGTCGAGTCACTCAATTTATTCAAAGGAGGATACCATCCCATCATACCACATCATAATCATTCTAATAGCATGTTGGCACGCAAGGTAAACCATTATAACTCATAGCTAATCAAGCATGTCATAAGCAACTATAATCTCTAAATGTTATTGCAAATATGTTTACTTCATAATAAGCTGAATCAGGAACAATGAACTCATCATATTTACAAAAACAAGAGAGGTCGAGTTCATACCAGCTTTTCGCATCTCAATCAGTCCATCATATATCATCATTATTGCCTTTCACTTGCACGACCGAACAATGTGTATAATAATAATGGTGCACGTGCATTGGACTAAGCTGGAATCTGCAAGCATTCAACTCAAGAGAGAAGACAAAATAATATGGGCTCTAAATTAAATAAACAATCATGCATATGAGAGCCACTAAACATTTTAAATATGGTCTTCTACTCTCGACCCCCAAAGGAAAGAAAAGAAAAGAAAACTATTTACACGGGAAAGCTCCCAACAAGTAAGAAGAAGAACGAGAAATCTTTTTGGGTTTTCATTTTAATTTCTACTACAAGCATGGAATTTAAACTAACTAAATTTTTTTGGTTTTTCTTAAGGTTTATCAAACACACAAGAAGAAAACTAGAAAAAGAAAATTAAACTAGCATGGATAATACAATGAAAGAGTATGAGCACCGACGACTAGAATAGTGTGTGAACATGAATGTAAAGTCGGTGAGAAATACATACTCCCCCAAGCTTAGGCTTTTGGCCTAAGTTGGTCTAATGCCACGGGTAGCCTGGCTGATATCCATAGTTGTAACCGGGGTCGTACTGAGATGCAGCAGCAAATGCCTCCCCTCATGTTCAGCCGCTTCCTCCCTGGTAACAACATATCTTCCTTTTGCCTGGTAATCAAAAAGGAGAGGAGCAGGAAGAGTAACATGGACAACGTTGCTTCTGTCATAGATTAGTCGATATCAGAGGAATTGTTCATTCCTCTTAAGAAAGTGATGTTGGACCATATCATCATAATCTAAATAGGCAGGAGGTAACATCATATCCCCCTCTCGTGGGGCTATACCAAGATAATTAGCCACACGGGTCGCATAAATTCCTCCAAATAAATCTCCAGCTCTACCATTATTATGCAACATACGTGCAACTATTGCCCCCATGTTATAATCTTTATAACCTAACACAACACTCTTGAGGACACAAAGATCAGGGACACACATATGACATGCTTCATCTTTACCATTAATGCATCTACCAATGAAGAGAGCAAAATAATGTATAGCAGGAAAATGAATGCTCCGTATGGTAGCTTGTGCTATATCCCTGGATTCTCCCACAGTAATACTAGAAAGGAAATCTCTAAATTCAGATTTGCGAGGATCATTAATATTGCCCCATTGTGGAAGTTTGGAAGCATTTGTAAAATCCTCAAAGTCCATGGTATAAGATGTATCATAGGTATCAAATAGGACACTCCAAGAATTACGTGTACATTTATATTTAAACCTTCACGGAAAGGAATCAGTCAATTGGTAGTACCGAGGACACTTATCTTGTAAGAAGTCCTCCAGATCAGCATTACGCACATAGCATCAAATTCCTCCTTGAAGCCTGCTTCGACCATAAAATCGTCGGATGGCCACTCACAAGCTCGTACATCTGCGTCCCTCGGTAATTCAATGTCTTACTCACGTATAGCAATCCTGGGTCCTTTATTTACCGAGGAACCACCTTGGTACATTCTCCTAGACATAATTCTTTTTCTGAAAAATTTCTAAAATTTTAGTAACTTCAAAATAAAAGTGAATAAAACTAAACAAGATTGGTAGCAACTACTCCTACAAGTGCCTAGAGCCTAAATCATGCATTAGAATTACTTGGGACCTCATATCATCCATCTCGTGATCATCAAAATGAATCCACTAACAAGGTTGATCAAGTCTTGTTAACAAACTCATTCCGAATAACACGGAAGCTGAGAAATTTCGAATAACACTAAGTTACCTCAAAGGGGATATGAAAATCCCCAACAATAAGAATGTCATACTTTTGACAGTAGGGAGAGGAAATTCAAAACCACCAATAATAATAGTTTGAACTTTTCCAATAGAATTGATGCTATGAACTTGAGATTGTTTCCTCGGTAAGTGTACCTATGCTCATTACCATTAACATGAAAAGTGACATTGCCTTTGTGGCAATCAATAACTGTTGGGGAACGTAGTAATTTCAAAAAATTTCCTACGCACACGCAAGATCATGGTGATGCATAGCAACAAGAGGGGAGAGTGTTGTCCACGCACCCTCGTAGACCGAAAGCGGAAGCATTAGAACAATGCGGTTGATGTAGTCGTACGTCTTCACGGCCCGACCGATCAAGCACCGAAACTATGGCACCTCCGAGTTCTAGCACACGTTCAGCTCGATGACATCCCTCAAATTCCGATCCAGCCGAGTGTTGAGGGAGAGTTCCGTCAGCATGACAGCGTGGTGACGATCTTGATGTTATACCATCGTAGGGCTTGACCTAAGCACCGCTGCAATATTTTCGAGGAGGACTATTGTGGAGGGGGGGGGCACCGCACACGGCTAAGAGATCAAGAGATCAATTGTTGTTCATGGGGTGCCCCCTGCCCCCGTATATAAAGGAGCAAGGGGGAAGGCGGCCGGCCAAGGAGGAGGGCGCGCCAAGGGGGGAGTCCTACTCCACCGAGTAGGACTCCTCCTTTCCTTGTTGGAGTAGGAGAGAAGGAAAGAGGAGGAGAGGGAGAAGGAAAAGGGGGTGCACCCCTTGTCCAATTCGGACCAGAGGGGGGGGGGCGCAGGCCTCCTTCTTCTTGGCCTCGCTCCTCTATTCCCGTATGGCCCAATAAGGCCCATACACTCCCCGGCGAATTCCCGTAACTCTCCGGTACTCCGAAAAATACCCGAATCACTCAGAACCTTTCCGAAGTCCGAATATAGTCATCCAATATATGGATCTTTACGTCTCGACCATTTTGAGACTCCTCGTCATGTCGCTGATCTCATCCGGGACTCCGAACTCTTTCGATACATCAAAACTCATAAACTCATAATATAACTGGCATCGAAACCTTAAGCGTGCGGACCCTATGGGTTCGAGAACTATGTAGACATGACCGAGACACGTCTCCGGTCAATAACCAATAGCGGAACCTGGATGCTCATATTGGCTCCCACATATTCGACGAAGATCTTTATCAGTCAAACCGCATAACAACATACGTTGTTTCCTTTGTCATCGGTATGTTACTTGCCCGAGATTCGATCGTCGGTATCTCAATACCTAGTTCAATCTCATTACCGGCAAGTCTCTTTACTCGTTATGTAATGCATCATTCCGTAACTAACTCATTAGCTACATTGCTTGCAAGGCTTATAGTGATGTGCATTACCGAGAGGGCCCAGAGATACCTCTCCGACAATCGGAGTGACAAAACCTAATCTCGAAATACGCCAACTCAACATGTAACTTTGCAGACACCTGTAGAGCTCCTTTATAATCACCCAGTTACGTTGTGACGTTTGGTAGCACACAAAGTGTTCCTCCGGTAAACGGGAGTTGCATAATCTCATAGTCATAGGAACATGTATAAGTCATGAATAAAGCAATAGCAATATACTAAACGATCAAGTGCTAAGCTAACGGAATGGGTCAAGTCAATCACATCATTCTCCTAATGATGTGATCCCGTTAATCAAATGACAACTCATGTCTATGGCTAGGAAACTTAACCATCTTTGATTCATGAGCTAGTCAAGTAGAGGCATACTAGTGACACTATGTTTGTCTATGTATTCACACATGTATCAAGTTTCTGGTTAATACAATTCTAGCACGAATAATAAACATTTATCATGAAATAAGGAAATAAATAATAACTTTATTATTGCCTCTAGGGCATATTTCCTTCAATAACAGCCCCTATAGTATTCAAAAAGGGTCTACCAATGATAATCGACATACTATCGTCCTCGGGAATATCAAGAATAACAAATTCCGTTAAGATAGTGACATTTACAACCACAATAGGCACATCCTCACAAATACCGACAGGTATAACAGTTGATTTATCAGCCATTTGCAAAGATATTTCAGTAGGTGTCAACTTATTCAATTCAAGACTACGATATAAAGAGAGAGGCATAACACTAACACCAGCTCCAAGATCACATAAAGCAGTTCTAACATAATTTCTTTTAATGGAGCAAGGTATGGTTGGTACCCCCGGATCACCAAGTTTCTTTGGTATTCCACCTTTAAAAGAGTAATTAGCAAGCATGGTGGAAATTTCAGCTTCCGGTATCTTTCTTTTATTTGTAATGATATCCTTCATATACTTAGCATAAGGATTTACTTTAAGCATATCAATTAAGCGCATACGTAAGAAGATAGGTCTAATCATTTCAGCAAAGCGCTCAAAATCCTCATCATCCTTTGTCTTGGATGGTTTAGGAGGTAAGGGCATGGGTTTCTGAACCCATGGTTCTCTTTCTTTACCGTTCTTCCTAGCAACAAAATCTCTCTTATCATAACATTGATTCTTTGATTGTGGGTTATCAAGATCAACAGCAGGTTCAATCTCTACTTCATTATTTTTGCTAGGTTGAGCATCAACATGAACATTATCATTAACATTATCACTAGGTTCATGTTCATCACCTGATTGTGTTTCAGCATCAGAGATAGAAATATTATTGGGATTCTCAGGTGTGTCTACAACAGGTTCACTAGAAGCATGCATAGTTCTATTATTTTTCTTTTTCTTCTTTTTAGAAGAACTAGGTGCCTCTAAATTATTTCTCTGAGAATCTTGCTCGATTCTCTTAGGGTGGCCTTCAGGATACAAAGGTTCCTGAGTCATTCTACCAGTTCTAGTAGCCACTCTAACAGCAAAGTCAGGTTTATTATTTAATTCATCAAGCAAACCATCTTGAGCTTTAAGTACTTGCTCATCTTGAGTAGCAACCATAGAAGCATATTTGCTAACGAGTTTAAGTTCACCTTTAACTCTAGCCATATAATCACTCAAGCGTCCTATTTCGAAAGCATTATTCTTTAACTCTCTACCAACATAAGCATTAAAATTTTCTTGCCTATCCATAAAGTCATCAAATTCATCTAAGCAAGGGCTATGAAATTTAGTAGAGGGAATTTCAACTTTATCATATCTATGGAGAGAATTTACCTTTACTACCTGTGTCGGGTTATCAAGACAATGTGGTTCTTCAACAGGCGGTATGTTTAAGACCATGTATTTCTTCAATATGTGGTAAATTCTTAACATCTTCAGCTTTAATACCTTTTTCTTTCATTGATTTCTTTGCCTCTTGCATATCTTCAGGACTGAGAAACAAAACACCTCTCTTCTTCGGAGTGGGTTTAGGAATAGGCTCAGGAGCTGGCTCAATTGTTTCAGGAATTGCCTCAGGAATTGCCTCAGGAAGAGTCCAATTATTTTCATTAGTCAACATATTATTCAATAGTAATTCAGCTTTGTCGACCGTGCTTTCCTTGAAAACACAACGAGCACAACTATCCAAGTAGTCCTTGGAAGCATCGGTTAGTCCATTATAAAAGATATCAAGTATTTCATTTTTCTTAAGAGGATGATCAGGCAAAGCACTAAGTAACCGGAGAAGCCTACCCCAAGCTTGTGGGAGACTCTCTTCTTTGATTTGCACAAATTTATATATTTCTCGTAAGGCAGCTTGTTTCTTATGAGCAGGGAAATATTTAGCAGAGAGGTAATAAATCATATCCTGGGGACTACGCACACAACCAGGAGCAAGAGAATTATACCAAGTCTTAGCATCACCCTTTAATAAGAACGGAAATATCTTAAGGATATAATAATAACGAGATTTATCATCATGAGTAAACAGGGTGGCTATATCATTCAACTTGGTAAGATGTGCCACAACAGTTTCAGATTCAAGGCCATAAAAAGGATCAGATTCAACTAAAGTAATAATCTCAGGATCAACAGAGAATTCATAATCCTTATCAGTAACATAGATAGGTGAAGTAGCAAAAGCAGGGCCAGGTTTCATTCTAGCATTAATAGACTGCTGCTTCCATTTAGCTAATAATTTCTTAAGATCATATCTATCTTTACAGGCAAAGATAGCTCTAGAAGCTTCCTCTTCCATAACATAACCCTCAGGAACAACAGGTAATTCATAATCATTGGGAGAACCTTCATCATCACTATCATCAATAATTTCATTCTCAATAATTTTGTTTTCCCTAGCCCTAGCAAGTTGTTCATCAAGAAATTCACCTAATGGCAAAGTAGTATCACGCACAGAAGTAGTTTCATCATAAGTATCTGATGTCTACTACGCAACCTTCTTCTTGTAGACGTTGTTCGGCCTGCAAGTGCACAGGTTTGTAGGACGGTAGAAAATTTCCCTCGAGTGGATGACCTAAGGTTTATCAATCCGTGGGAGGCGTAGGATGAAGATGGTCTCTCTCAAACAACCCTGCAACCAAATAACAAAGAGTATCTTGTGTCCCCAACACACCCAATACAATGGTAAATTGTATAGGTGCACTAGTTCGGCGAAGAGATGGTGATACAAGTGCAATATGGATGGTAGATAAAGGTATTTGTAATCTGAAAATATAAAAACAGCAAGGTAACTAATGATAAAAGTGAGCGTAAACGGTATTGCAATGATAGGAAACAAGGCCTAGGGTTCATACTTTCACTAGTGCAAGTTCTCTCAACAATAATAACATAGATAGATCATATAACAATCCCTCAACATGCAACAAAGAGTCACTCCAAAGCCACTAATAGTGGAGAACAAACATAGAGATTATGGTTGGGTACGAAACCACCTCAAAGTTATTCTTTCGGATCAATCTATTCAAGAGTTCGTACTAGAATAACACCTTAAGACACAAATCAACCAAAACCCTAATGTCACCTTGATACTCCATTGTCACCTCAAGTATCCGTGGGCATGATTATACGATATGCATCACACAATCTCAGATTCATCCAACCAACACAAAAGTACTTCAAAGAGTGCCCCAAAGTTTCTACCGGAGAGTCAAGAAAACGTGTGCCAACCCCTATGCATAGGTTCATGGGCGGAATCCGCAAGTTGGTCACCAAAACATACATCAAGTGGCACGTGATATCCCATTGTCACCACAGATAAACACGGCAAGACATACATCAAGTGTTCTCAAATAAAGACTCAATCCGATAAGATAAGTTCAAGAGGGAAACTCAATTCATCACAAGAGAGTAGAGGGGGAGAAACATCATAAGATCCAACTATAATAGCAAAGCTCGCGATACATCAAGATCGTGCCATAGAGAGAACACGAGAGAGAGAGAGATCAAACACATAGCTACTGGTACATACCCTCAGCCCCGAGGGTGAACTACTCCCTCCTCGTCATGGATAGCGCCAGGATGATGAAGATGGCCACTGGAGATGGGTTCCCCCTCCGGCGAGGTGCCGGAACGGACTCCCGAGAGGTTTTTGGTGGCTACAGAGGCTTGCAGCGGCGGAACTCCCGATCTATCTTCTGCGAGGATGTTTTTAGGGTACGTGGGACTATATAGGCGAAAGAAGTCGGTCGGGAGGTGCTCGAGGGGCCCACAAGACAGGGGGGCACGCCTTGTAGGGGGGCGCGCCCTCCTATCTCGTGGAGTCCTTGAGGATCTTCTGACTTGAAATCCAAGTCTCCACGATCATATTCTTCCCAAAAATAATGCTGCCGAAGGTTTCATTCTATTTGGACTCTGTTTAATATTCATTTTCTTCGAAATACTGAAATAGGCAATAAAACAACAATATGGGCTGGGCCTCCGATTAATAGGTTAGTCCCAAAAGTAATATAAAAGTGTATAATAAAGCCCATAATCATCCAAAACAGATAATAAAATAGCATGAATGCTTCATATATTATAGATACGTTGGAGACGTATCAGTATCATGCATAGCAGAAGTGGCATCATCAATAACATGTGACATATCAGAATTCAAAGCAGTAGCAGGTTTAGGTGTCGCAAGCTTACTCAAAACAGAAGGAGAATCTAGTGCAGAGCTAGATGGCAGTTCCTTACCTCCCCTCGTAGTTGAGGGAAAAATCGTAGTTTTTGCGTCTTTCAAGTTCTTCATAGTGATCAACAGATATAAATCCCAAGTGACTCAGATAATAAAGCTATGCTCCCCGGCAACGGCGCTAGAAATTAGTCTTGATAACCCACAAGTGTAGGGGGTCGCAACAGCTTTCAAGGGTAAAGTATTCAACCCAAATTTATTGATTCGACACAAGGGGAGCCAAAGAATACTATTGAGTATTAGCAGTTGAGTTGTCAATTCAACCACACCTAGATAACTTAGTATCTGCAGCAAAGTATTTAGTAGCAAAGTAGTATGATAATAAAGGTAACGGTAGCAAAAGTAATATTTTTGGGTTTTGTAGTAATTGTAACAATAACAACGGAAAAGTAAATAAGCGAAACACAAGATGTGAAAAGCTCGTAGGCAATGGATCAGTGATGGATAATTATGTCGGATGCGATTCCTCATGTAATAGCTATAACATAGGGTGACACAGAACTAGCTCCAATTCATCAATGTATGTAGGCATGTAGTCCCTAAATAGTCATACGTGGTTATGGAAAAGAACTTGCATGACATCTTTTGTCCTACCCTCCCATGGCAGCGGGGTCCTTACGTAAACTAAGGGATATTAAGGCCTCCTTTTAATAGAGAACCGGAACAAAGCATTAGCACATAGTGAGTACATGAACTCCTCAAAGTACGGTCATCACCGAGAAGTATCCCGATTATTGTCACTTCGGGGTTGTCGGATCATAACACATAATAGGTGACTATAGACTTGCAAGATAGGATCAAGAACACACATATATTCATGAAAACATAATAGGTTCAGATCTGAAATCATGGCACTCGGGCCCTAGTGACAAGCATTAAGCATAGCAAAGTCATAGCAACATCAATCTCAGAACATAGTGGATACTAGGGATCAAACGCTAACAAAACTAACTTGATTACATGGTAAATCTCATCCAACCCATCACCGTCCAGCAAGCCTATGATGGAATTACTCACGCACGGTGGTGAGCATTATGAAATTGGTGATGGAGGATGGTTGATGATGACGATAGTGACAAATCCCCCTCTCCGGAGCCCTGAACGGACTCCAGATCAGCCCTCCCGAGAGAGATTAGGGCTTGGCCGCGGCTCCGTATTGTAAAATGTGATGAAATTTTCTCTCTTGTTCTTTTCTCCGCGAGACGGAATATATGGAGTTGGAGTTGAGGTCAGTGGAGCTTTAGGGGGGCCACGAGACAGGGGGGCATGCCCCCCACCCTCGTGGACAGGGTGTGGGCCCCCTGGTCTTGATTCTTTCGCCAGTATTTTTTATATTTTCCAAAAAGTGCCTCCGTGGATTTTCAGGACATTCCGAGAACTTTTGTTTTCTACACATAAAACAACATCATGGAAGTTTTGCTGAAAACAGCGTCAGTCCGGGTTAGTTTCATTCAAATCATGCAAGTTAGAGTCCAAAACAAGGGTAAAAGTGTTTGGAAAAGTAGATACGTTGGAGACTTATCAACTCCCCCAAGCTTAAACCTTTGCTTGTCCTCAAGCAATTCAGGTGATGTACTGAAAGTGATAAAGAAAAACTTTTACAAACTTTGTGTGCTCTTGTTGTTGTAAACATGCAAAGCCAGCATTCAGGTTTCAGCAAATATTATGAACTAACCATACTCACAATAACACTTAGGTCTCACAATTACTCATATCAAAAGCATAATCAGCTAGCAAGCCATAATAATAAAACTCGGATGACAACACTTTCTCAAAACAATCATAACATGATATAACAAAATGGTATCTCGCTAGCCCTTTCTGAGACCGCAAAACATAAATGCAAATGACAGTGTTCTCTCTAGCGGGTGCTTTCTAATAAGAAGGGTGATGATTCAACATAAAAGTAAATAGATAGGCCCTTCGCAGAGGGAAGCAGGGATTTGTAGAGGTGCCAAAGCTCGATTTTAAAATGGAGATTCAATAACATATTGAGCGGCATACTTTCACTGTCAACACAACAACTATGAGATAGCTGTATCTTCCATACTACATGCATTATAGGCAGTTCCCAAACAGAATGGTAAAGGTTTATACTCCCCCAACCACCAACAAGCATCAATCCATGGCTTGCTCGAAACAACGAGTGCCTCCAACTAACAACAACCATGGGGGAGTTTTGTTTAATTATTTTGATTTGCTTTGATCTTTTTGGATCATGGGACTAGGTATCCCGGTTATCGGCCCTTTCTCGTGAATGAGGAGCGGAGTCCACTCCTCTTGAGAATAACCCACCTAGCATGGAAGATATAGGCAGCCCTATTTGAAACATGAGCTACTCGAGCATACAAAACAAAATTTCATTTGAAGGTTTGGAGTTTGGCACATACAAATTTACTTGGAATGGCAGGTAAATACCACATATAGGAAGGTATGGTGGACTCATATGGAACAACTTTGGGGTTTAAGGAGTTTGGATGGACAAGCAGTATTCCCGCTTAGTACAGGTGAAGGCTAGCAAAAGACTGGGAAGCGACCAACTGAGAGAGCGACAACAGTCATAAACATGCATTAAAATTAATTCACACCAAGTACAAGCATGAGTAGGATATAATCTACCATGAACATAAATATCATGAAGGCTATGTTGATTTGTTTCAACTACATGCGTGAACATGTGCCAAGTCGAGTCACTCAATTTATTCAAAGGAGGATACCATCCCATCATACCACATCATAATCATTCTAATAGCATGTTGGCACGCAAGGTAAACCATTATAACTCATAGCTAATCAAGCATGTCATAAGCAACTATAATCTCTAAATGTTATTGCAAATATGTTTACTTCATAATAAGCTGAATCAGGAACGATGAACTCATCATATTTACAAAAACAAGAGAGGTCGAGTTCATACCAGCTTTTCTCATCTCAATCAGTCCATCATATATCATCATTATTGCCTTTAACTTGCATGACCGAACGATGTGTATAATAATAATGGTGCACATGCATTGGACTAAGCTGGAATCTGCAAGCATTCAACTCAAGAGAGAAGACAAAATAATATGGGCTCTAAATTAAATAAACAATCATGCATATGAGAGCCACTAAACATTTTAAATATGTTCTTCTACTCTCGACCCCCAAAGGAAAGAAAAGAAAAGAAAACTATTTACACGGGAAAGCTCCCAACAAGTAAGAAGAAGAACAAGAAATCTTTTTGGGTTTTCATTTTAGTTTCTACTACAAGCATGGAATTTAAACTAACTAATTTTTTTTGGTTTTTCTTAAGGTTTATCAAACACACAAGAAGAAAACTAGAAAAAGAAAATTAAACTAGCATGGATAATACAATGAAAGAGTATGAGCACCGATGACTAGAATAGTGTGTGAACATGAATGTAAAGTCGGTGAGAAATACATACTCCCCCAAGCTTAGGCTTTTGGCCTAAGTTGGTCTAATGCCACGGATAGCCTGGCTGATATCCGTAGTTGTAACCGGGGTCGTACTGAGATGCAGCAGCAAATGCCTCCCCTCGTGTTCAGCCGCTTCCTCCCTGGTAACAACATATCTTCCTTTTGCCTGGTAATCAAAAAGGAGAGGAGCAGGAAGAGTAACATGGACAACGTTGCGTCTGTCATAGATTAGTCGATATCAGAGGAATTGTTCATCCTCTTAAGAAAGTCATGTTGGACCATAGCGTCATAATCTAAATAGGCAGGAGGTAACATCATATCCCCCTCTCGTGGGGCTATACCAAGATAATTAGCCACACGGGTCGCATAAATTCCTCCAAATAAATCTCCAGCTCTACCATTATTATGCAACATACGTGCAACTATTGCCCCCATGTTATAATCTTTATAACCTAACACAACACTCTTGAGGACACAAAGATCAGGGACACACATATGACATGCTTCATCTTTACCATTAATGCATCTACCAATGAAGAGAGCAAAATAATGTATAGCAGGAAAATGAATGCTCCGTATGGTAGCTTGTGCTATATCCCTGGATTCTCCCACAGTAATACTAGCAAGGAAATCTCTAAATTCAGATTTGCGAGGATCATTAATATTGCCCCATTGTGGAAGTTTGCAAGCATTTGTAAAATCCTCAAAGTCCATGGTATAAGATGTATCATAGGTATCAAATAGGACACTCCGAGAATTACGTGTACATTTATACTTAAACCTTCACGGAAAGGAATCAGTCAATTGGTAGTACTGAGGACACTTTTCTTGTAAGAAGTCCTCCAGATCAGCATTACGCACATACGCATCAAATTCCTCCTTGAAGCCTGCTTCGACCATAAAATCGTCGGATGGCCACTCACAAGCTCGTACATCTGCGTCCCTCGGTAATTCAATGTCTTACTCACGTATAGCAATCCTGGGTCCTTTCTTTACTGAGGAACCACCTTGGTACATTCTCCTAGACATAATTCTTTTTCTGAAAAATTTCTGAAATTTTAGTAACTTCAAAATAAAAGTGAATAAAACTAAACAAGATTGGTAGCAACTACTCCTACAAGTGCCTAGAGCCTAAATCATGCATTAGAATTACTTGGGACCTCATATCATCCATCTCGTGATCATCAAAATGAATCCACTAACAAGGTTTATCAAGTCTTGTTAACAAACTCATTCCGAATAATACGGAACCTGAGAAATTTTGAATAACACTAAGTTACCTCATAGGGGATATGAAAATCCCCAAGAATAAGAATATCATACTTTTGACAGTAGGGAGAGGAAATTCAAAACCACCAATAATAATAGTTTGAACTTTTCCAATAGAATTGATGCTATGAACTTGAGATTGTTTCCTCGGTAAGTGTACCTATGCTCATTACCATTAACATGAAAAGTGACATTGCCTTTGTGGCAATCAATAACTGTTGGGGAATGTAGTAATTTCAAAAAATGTCCTACGCACACGCAAGATCATGGTGATGCATAGCAACAAGAGGGGAGAGTGTTGTCCACGCACCCTCGTAGACCGAAAGCGGAAGCATTAGAACAACGCGGTTGATGTAGTCGTACATCTTCACGGCCCGACCGATCAAGCACCGAAACTACGGCACCTCCGAGTTCTAGCACACGTTCAGCTCGATGACATCCCTCAAATTCCGATCTAGCCGAGTGTTGAGGGAGAGTTCCGTCAGCATGACGGCGTGGTGACGATCTTGATGTTCTACCATCGCAGGGCTTCGCCTAAGCACCGCTACAATATTATCGAGGAGGACTATGGTGGAGGGGGGGGGGCACCGCACGCGGCTAAGAGATCAAGAGATCAATTGTTGTTCATGGGGTGCCCCCCTGCCCCCGTATATAAAGGAGCAAGGGGGAAGGCGGCCGACCAAGGAGGAGGGCACGCCAAGGGGGGAGTCCTACTCCACCGAGTAGGACTCCTCCTTTCCTTGTTGGAGTAGGAGAGAAGGAAAGAGGAGGAGAGGGAGAAGGAAAAGGGGGTGCACCCCTTGTCCAATTCGGACCAGAGGGGGGGGCGCAGGCCTCCTTCCTCTTGGCCTCTCTCCTCTATTCCCGTATGGCCCAATAAGGCCCATACACTCCCCGGCGAATTCCAGTAACTCTCCGGTACTCCGAAAAATACCCGAATCACTCGGAACCTTTCCGAAGTCCGAATATAGTCATCCAATATATGGATCTTTACGTCTCGACCATTTTGAGACTCCTCGTCATGTCGCTGATCTCATTCGGGACTCCGAACTCCTTCGATACATCAAAACTCATAAACTCATAATATAACTGGCATCGAAACCTTAAGCTTGCGGACCCTATGGGTTCGAGAACTATGTAGACATGACCGAGGCACGTCTCCGGTCAATAACCAATAGCGGAACCTGGATGCTCATATTGGCTCCCACATATTCTACGAAGATCTTTATCAGTCAAACCGCATAACAACGTACGTTGTTCCCTTTGTCATCGGTATGTTACTTGCCCGAGATTCGATCGTCCGTATCTCAATACCTAGTTCAATCTCGTTACCGGCAAGTCTCTTTACTCGTTATGTAATGCATCATTCCGTAACTAACTCATTAGCTACATTACTTGCAAGGCTTATAGTGATGTGCATTACCGAGAGGGCCCAGAGATACCTCTCCGACAATCGGAGTGACAAAACCTAATCTCGAAATACGCCAACTCAACATGTAACTTTGGAGACACCTGTAGAGCTCCTTTATAATCACCCAGTTACGTTGTGACGTTTGGTAGCACACAAAGTGTTCCGCCGGTAAACGGGAGTTGCATAATCTCATAGTCATAGGAACATGTATAAGTCATGAAGAAAGCAATAGCAATATACTAAACGATCAAGTGCTAAGCTAACGGAATGGGTCAAGTCAATCACATCATTCTCCTAATGATGTGATCCCGTTAATCAAATGACAACTCATGTCTATGGCTAGGAAACTTAACCATCTTTGATTCACGAGCTAGTCAAGTAGAGGCATACTAGTGACACTATGTTTGTCTATGTATTCACACATGTATCAAGTTTCCGGTTAATACAATTCTAGCACGAATAATAAACATTTATCATGAAATAAGGAAATAAATAATAACTTTATTATTGCCTCTAGGGCATATTTCCTTCAATAACAGCCCCTATAGTATTCAAAAAGGGTCTACCAATGATAATCGACATACCATCGTCCTCGGGAATATCAAGAATAACAAATTCCGTTAAGATAGTGACATTTACAACCACAACAGGCACATCCTCACAAATACCGACAGGTATAGCAGTTGATTTATCAGCCATTTGCAAAGATATTTCAGTAGGTGTCAACTTATTCAATTCAAGTCTACGATATAAAGAGAGAGGCATAACACTAACACCAGCTCCAAGATCACATAAAGCAGTTCTAACATAATTTCTTTTAATGGAGCAAGGTATGGTTGGTACCCCCGGATCACCAAGTTTCTTTGGTATTCCACCTTTAAAAGAGTAATTAGCAAGCATGGTGGAAATTTCAGCTTCCGGTATCTTTCTTTTATTTGTAATGATATCCTTCATGTACTTAGCATAAGGATTTACTTTAAGCATATCAGTTAAGAGCATACGTAAGAAGATAGGTCTAATCATTTCAGCAAAGCGCTCAAAATCCCCATCATCCTTTGTCTTAGATGGTTTAGGAGGAAAGGGCATGGGTTTCTGAACCCATGGTTCTCTTTCTTTACCGTGCTTCCTAGCAACAAAATCTCTCTTATCATAACATTGATTCTTTGATTGTGGGTTATCAAGATCAACAACATGTTCAATCTCTACTTCATTATTTTTGCTAGGTTGAGCATCAACATGAACATTATCATTAACATTATCACTAGGTTCATGTTCATCACCTGATTGTGTTTTAGCATCAGAGATAGAAATATTATTGGGATTCTCAGGTGTGTCTACAACAGGTTCACTAGAAGCATGCATAGTTCTATTTTTTTTCTTTTTCTTCTTTTTAGAAGAACTAGGTGCCTCTAAATTATTTCTCTGAGAATCTTGCTCGATTCTCTTAGGGTAGCCTTCAGGATACAAAGGTTCCTGAGTCATTCTACCAGTTCTAGTAGCCACTCTAACAGCAAAGTTAGGTTTATTATTTAATTCATCAAGCAAATCATCTTGAGCTTTAAGTACTTGCTCATCTTGAGTAGCAACCATAGAAGCATATTTGCTAACGAGTTTAAGTTCACCTTTAACTCTAGCCATATAATCACTCAAGCGTCCTATTTCGAAAGCATTATTCTTTAACTCTCTACCAACATAAGCATTAAAATTTTCTTGCCTAGCCATAAAGTCATCAAATTCATCTAAGCAAGGGCTATGAAATTTAGTAGAGGGAATTTCAACTTTATCATACCTATGGAGAGAATTTACCTTTACTACCTGTGTCGGGTTATCAAGACAATGTGGTTCTTCAACAGGCGGTATGTTAAGACCATGTATTTCTTCAATATGTGGTAAATTCTTAACATCTTCAGCATTAATACCTTTTTCTTTCATTGATTTCTTTGCCTCTTGCATATCTTTAGGACTGAGAAACAAAACACATCTCTTCTTCGGAGTGGGTTTAGGAATAGGCTCAGGAGCTGGCTCAATTGTTTCAGGAATTGCCTCAGGAATTGCCTCAGGAAGAGTCCAATTATTTTCATTAGTCAACATATTATTCAATAGTAATTCAGCTTTGTCGATCGTTCTTTCCTTGAAAACACAACCAGCACAACTATCCAAGTAGTCCTTGGAAGCATCGGTTAGTCCATTATAAAAGATATCAAGTATTTCATTTTTCTTAAGAGGATGATCAGGCAAAGCACTAAGTAACCGGAGAAGCCTCCCCCAAGCTTGTGGGAGACTCTCTTCTTTGATTTGCACAAAATTATATATTTCCCGTAAGGCAGCTTGTTTCTTATGAGCAGGGAAATATTTAGTAGAGAGGTAATAAATCATATCCTGGGGACTACGCACACAACCAGGAGCAAGAGAATTATACCAAGTCTTAGCATCACCTTTTAATAAGAATGGAAATATCGTAAGGATATAATAATAACGAGATTTATCATCATGAGTAAACAGGGTGGCTATATCATTCAACTTGGTAAGATGTGCCACAACAGTTTCAGATTCTAGGCCATAAAAAGGATCAGATTCAACTAAAGTAATAATCTCAGGATCAACAGAGAATTCATAATCCTTATCAGTAACATAGATAGGTGAAGTAGCAAAAGCAGGGTCAGGTTTCATTCTAGCATTAAGAGACTGCTGCTTCCATTTAGCTAATAATTTCTTAAGATCATATATATCTTTACAGGCAAAGATAGCTCTAGCAGCTTCCTCTTCCATAACATAACCCTCAGGAACAACTGGTAATTCATAATCATTGGGAGAACCTTCATCATCACTATCATCAATAATTTCATTCTCAATAATTTTGTTTTCCCTAGCCCTAGCAAGTTGTTCATCAAGAAATTCACATAATGGCAAAGTAGTATCACGCACAGAAGTAGTTTCATCATAAGTATCTGATGTCTACTACACAACCTTCTTCTTGTAGACGTTGTTCGGCCTGCAAGTGCACAGGTTTGTAGGACAGTAGAAAATTTCCCTCGAGTGGATGACCTAAGGTTTATCAATCCGTGGGAGGCGTAGGATGAAGATGGTCTCTCTCAAACAACCCTGCAACCAAATAACAAAGAGTATCTTGTGTCCCCAACACACCCAATACAATGGTAAATTGTATAGGTGCACTAGTTCGGCGAAGAGATGGTGATACAAGTGCAATATGGATGGTAGATAAAGGTATTTGTAATCTGAAAATATAAAAACAGCAAGGTAACTAATGATAAAAGTGAGCGTAAACGGTATTGCAATGATAGGAAACAAGGCCTAGGGTTCATACTTTCACTAGTGCAAGTTCTCTCAAAAATAATAACATAGATAGATCATATAACAATCCCTCAACATGCAACAAAGAGTCACTCCAAAGCCACTAATAGCGGAGAACAAACGTAGAGATTATGGTAGGGTATGAAACCACCTCAAAGTTATTCTTTCGGATCAATCTATTCAAGAGTTCGTACTAGAATAACACCTTAAGACACAAATCAACCAAAACCCTAATGTCACCTTGATACTCCATTGTCACCTCAAGTATCCGTGGGCATGATTATACGATATGCATCACACAATCTCATATTCATCCAACCAACACAAAAGTACTTCAAAGAGTGCCCCAAAGTTTCTACCGGAGAGTCAAGAAAACGTGTGCCAACCCCTATGCATAGGTTCATGGGCGGAACCCGCAAGTTGGTCACCAAAACATACATCAAGTGGCACATGATATCCCATTGTCACCACAGATAAACACGGCAAGACATACATCAAGTGTTCTCAAATAAAGACTCAATCCGATAAGATAACTTCAAGAGGGAAACTCAATTTATCACAAGAGAGTAGAGGGGGAGAAACATCATAAGATCTAACTATAATAGCAAAGCTCGCGATACATCAAGATCGTGCCATAGAGAGAACACGAGAGAGAGAGAGAGAGAGATCAAACACATAGCTACTGGTACATACCCTCAGCCCCGAGGGTGAACTACTCCATCCTCGTCATGGATAGCGCCAGGATGATGAAGATGGCCACCGGAGATGGGTTCCCCCTCCGGCAAGGTGCCGAAATGGACTCCCAAGAGGTTTTTGGTGGCTACAGAGGCTTGCAGCGGTGGAACTCCCGATCTATCTTCTGCGAGGATGTTTTTAGGGTACGTGGGACTATATAGGCGAAAGAAGTCGGTCGGGAGGTGCTCGAGGGGCCCATGAGACAAGAGGGCACGCTCTGTAGGGGGGCGCGCCCTCCTATCTCGTGGAGTCCTTGAGGATCTTCTGACTTGAAATCCAAGTCTCCACGATCATATTCTTCCCAAAAATAACGCTGCCGAAGGTTTCATTCCGTTTGGACTCTGTTTGATATTCCTTTTCTTCGAAATACTGAAATAGGCAATAAAATAGCAATATGGGCTGGGCCTCCGGTTAATAGGTTAGTCCCAAAAGTAATATAAAAGTGTATAATAAAGCCCATAATCATCCAAAACAGATAATAAAATAGCATGAATGCTTCATATATTATAGATACGTTGGAGACGTATCAGTATCATGCATAGCAGAAGTGGCATCATCAATAACATGTGACATATCAGAATTCAAAGTAGTAGCAGGTTTAGGTGTCGCAAGCTTACTCAAAACAGAAGGAGAATCTAGTGCAGAGCTAGATGGCAGTTCCTTACCTCCCCTCGTAGTTGAGGGAAAAATCGTAGTTTTCGCGTCTTTCAAGTTCTTCATAGTGATCAACAGATATAAATCCCAAGTGACTCAGATAATAAAGCTATGCTCCCCGGCAACGGTGCTAGAAATTAGTCTTGATAACCCACAAGTGTAGGGGGTCGCAACAACTTTCAAGGGTAAAGTATTCAACCCAAATTTATTGATTCGACACAAGGGGAGCCAAAGAATACTATTGAGTATTAGCAGTTGAGTTGTCAATTCAACCACACCTGGATAACTTAGTATCTGCAGCAAAGTATTTAGTAGCAAAGTAGTATGATAATAAAGGTAACGGTAGCAAAAGTAATATTTTTGGGTTTTGTAGTAATTGTAACAATAACAACGGAAAAGTAAATAAGCGAAACACAAGATGTGAAAAGCTCGTAGGCAATGGATCAGTGATGGATAATTATGTCGGATGCGATTCCTCATGTAATAGCTATAACATAGGGTGACACAGAACTAGCTCCAATTCATCAATGTAATGTAGGCATGTAGTCCCTAAATAGTCATACGTGCTTATGGAAAAGATCTTGCATGACATCTTTTGTCCTACCCTCCCATGGCAGCGGGGTCCTTACGTAAACTAAGGGATATTAAGGCCTCCTTTTAATAGAGAACCGGAACAAAGCATTAGTTCATAGTGAGTACATGAACTCCTCAAAGTACGGTCATCACCGAGAAGTATCCCGATTATTGTCACTTCGGGGTTGTCGGATCATAACACATAATAGGTGACTATAGACTTGCAAGATAGGATCAAGAACACACATATATTCATGAAAACATAATAGGTTCAGATCTGAAATCATGGCACTCGGGCCCTAGTGACAAGCATTAAGCATAGCAAAGTCATAGCAACATCAATCTCAGAACATAGTGGATACTAGGGATCAAACCCTAACAAAACTAACTTGATTACATGGTAAATCTCATCCAACCCATCACCGTCCAGCAAGCCTAGGATGGAATTACTCACGCACGGTGGTGAGCATCATGAAATTGGTGATGGAGGATGGTTGATGATGACGACGGCGACGAATCCCCCTCTCCGGAGCCCCGAACGGACTCCAGATCAGCCCTCCCGAGAGAGATTAGGGCTTGGCCGCGGCTCCGTATCGTAAAACACGATGAAACTTTCTCTCTGGTTTTTTTCTTCACGAGACGGAATATATGGAGTTGGAGTTGAGGTCGGCGGAGCCTCAGGGGCCCACGAGACAGGGGTGTGCGCCCAGGGGGGTGGGCGCGCCCCCACCCTCGTGGACACGGTGTGGCCCCCTGGTCTTGTTTCTTTCGCCAGTATTTTTTATATTTTCCAAAAAGAGCCTCCGTGGATTTTCAGGACATTCTGAGAACTCTTGTTTTCTACACATA
Source organism: Triticum dicoccoides (assembly GCF_002162155.2). Taxonomy (NCBI): domain Eukaryota; kingdom Viridiplantae; phylum Streptophyta; class Magnoliopsida; order Poales; family Poaceae; genus Triticum; species Triticum dicoccoides. The sequence continues at coordinate 39,778,356 of NC_041389.1, forward strand.
AAACAACATCATGGCAGTTCTGCTGGAAACAGCGTCAGTCCGGGTTAGTTCAGTCAAATCATGCAAGTTAGAGTCTAAAACAAGGGCAAAAGTGTTTGGAAAAGTAGATACATTGGAGACGTATCAGTTCCGCAAGTGATGCTACCGCTTGGGTGCTCCAAAATAGCCCAATCAAAACAGAAGAAACAAGTTGGACCGAAGCAGCCACAACATTTGCATAAGATCTCCGAATTGAGCAAACTCAAGCTTGTTGGATAGCTGACAACGAGTAGCATCCAACAGCGACTGGTTATAACAAGCAGAGGTAAGGGAGGTATGCCTAAGATATAGAGGAGAGAAACCTCCAAAAGAGAAGAACCGACATAACCTCCAACATCGAAAACATCATAGAAGATGCATGTGAACTCTGTTTTTGATGAACTCGAGCTTGTCATGAAAATGACCATAAGCTCTAAATTTCACAAGTAGAAGAACCAAATAAGAACCAATAAATATAATGCAAGGATGCAATGGTTTGAGCTCTCTACGAACTATACGATCAAGCTACTCATCGAGAGCCCGCCTTGATATTACAACAATCGATCCTATAACCCGGTCTCCCAACTACTACCATGAGACCGGTAAAATAAAAAACCTATCAAGTGCAAATCTCTGCCTTGCACATAGTCCACTTGAGCTAGATGATGATGATCTTGACTCCCTCAAGTTGGACCACCTTTCTTGATTGCGTTGGCTCGATGAAGACTAGTTGTTTGATCCCCCATACTCCACTATGGGTGACCCACTCTTTGGCACATCTTCACAAGTCCATTGACACCACAATGGACGGCAAGCTTCAAGCACTTGATCTCTTCGTGATGCTCCACTTGACCTTGCACACCGCAATCTTGATGATGATCACCACTTGATGTCATCCTCTCCATGGGTTTTATGATATCTTCCTCTTGACGCAAGCCCATGGAAACATACCTAACCCCGCCTAGAACACTCACGTAGACCATCGGTTAGTGCACAAAGCATAATGAACAATGCTTACCTTACCACGAGATCACTTGATCCCTCTCGGTACATCTTCTATGCTTTGTGAGTTGATCAACTTGATTCACTCTTGTCTTAGTCTTGATCAACCTTGAATCTTTCCAACTCTCTTCATTTGGATGATGCCTTGAAGATAAACAAGAATGATCACACAATCTTATTTTTCAAGACATACTTGCAATAAGCTCAACTCTCACATGACCAATCTTTGGATAATTCCTTGAATAGCACCTTGGCCAACACATAAACTCCTTGAAACCAACACATGGACTTCAAGACAAGCCTATGGACAAATCCTTCAAATATAACTCAAGGCAACCATTAGTTCATAAAGATTGTCATCAATTACCAAAACCAAACATGGGGACACTGCATGTTATTTCAGAGGAGACGATGGGAGCAGAGAGGATTGCAGAGTTGCGAGGACGGCGTTGAGGCCTACTTAATTAGGCCCGGTGGCCAAGCAAAGAGACTGGAAGCCGACTTCAATGCGGCACAGCAGCCAGAGTAGGTTTCTTGGTTACGTTGTCTGCATTGAAGTGGCATCGCCCGCTTGTCCTGTCGCATTGGTATAATCAGCATCAATGATGGCCCATCGAGTCTGCTTTGGAACGGCACCGGCTGGCACACGACAAGATTTTTCAGGTGGGTGGGTTGCTGGGTGGGCCAGGGTTGTTGAACGCTTGCGTGGCAGTGGTCTCAACATCCGCACACCCATCCACCCTTGATTTGCAGAAAAAGGACGTCTAGATACCACCGAGCGGACAGATTTAGGACCGTGTTGAATGGCAAAACCCATCTAGACTGTACATTTCAAACGAATGTGAGCCGTTTGAGGATCCATATTGAAGATGCCCTTAAACATCGTGACTTGCAAACCTTAGGTGTATGGTCCAAATCAAGGCTTGGTCCTGCAGTTTCTTGTAGCGACCTATGTAATGTTTTTCTTTTTAGACTTGTCGTGGTCCTCCTCTACGTGTCGTCATATTTGTTAGGCAAGAAAGGTTGCTAATTTGTCTTGCTTCCGTTGTGACACATATCACTCTAGAACGTATTGTACAAAGTGTTTTATGATACAAAAAACATTACGATACACATTGAAATGTAAAAAAGGACACAATGAAATAGATTTACACTAGCAATTACTTATTTTCTCAATCACTTTCCTATCTTCCTCCCAAAGACAGGAAAAACGACCCTGCTTTCCACCAACAGGGACTCGCCTCCGCCGTTGTTCTTCGACGGTTCCCCTCCACTGACGATGTCGATCGTCGATGTTGAGGGGGTCACATGTTCCATGTGTGTGGATAGTTTTAAGCCAAAATAGCTTAGTTTCTTAGGCTGCTCATCGTCTTGGTTTCGGGTGTGGCGATGGCGGCGCTGAATAAAATTTCTTCAGATCTACTTCGATGTGGCGATTAGTCGTATGGTTGGGGATGGATTTGGAATCCAGACTGTTCAAGTAAGGATAGTGTGGTGGCGGTGGCATCCTCGTGGTGGACCGTGTCCTCGGGCTTTGCCATTGTGACGATGTTTGCTCCAACTGGCCCGGATCTTGGGAGGTAGTCCAGGAGCGGATGGAGATTGTGATCTGCATCGGCGACATATGAAAGATGGTGGATCGTGTGCTGGGTTCATGATACATAGATGGCAGGTATGGTTTCATCCTCTGACGTCTTAGTCATGTGGGGGTGCCATATCTGGAGTTGCCCGGTCTGATTTGTTCAATGGTAATGGTTCTGCCTTTGGCGAGCCACCTTGGAAGTCCGCAAAACTGCATATCAGTGGTGAAGCCGCATCAAGCTTGTGTGTTGAGGTAATCTGTCATTTTTTCCTTTGATGGTTGTTGTGTTGGTGCCGGAGGCACGTGATGGGTGTTGGTGTCAAGCTCAAATATTTATTCGGCCTTATTTGTAATTTTACTTCTTGGCTGGTGTTTCTTTGTACAAAAGTTAGCGTTCTACCATTCGTTCAGTTTTGTTAGGTCGGTGTGTACGTAACTTGTACTTTGATGTGTATGATATAAATGAGACATGTATTATCATGAAAAAATAGTTTTACAGAATGAAACAAAATAAAATTTTGTCACAAAATAAAGGAAAACATGGCACGAATCTCAACTGTGACATGCCGTGATATCCCGTCGATGGTAGAATATCCTTGAGTTTAACAAAGATGCCTTCACGGCTGAACTTTGTGGCTTATTCCGTCCCTCCCTACGTGGAAACAAGAACAAATACATCAATTTAAGCTTTAATTACATGCAAGATGATTAGGGATACAAATGAGTTGAATTCGATAGAGTTATATTAGGCTGAACATCTTGGGAGGTTCTGCTGTTCGGCGGAGAGATGTTGTGGGTGATGGACCCCGCGTAGCTCCAGCAGCAGCGACAGTGTGGATGTTGCCAGGAGATGCGGCGTTGTTTCTACCGCGTTGATGACGACGAGTATTGGCGGCATGGTGCAGCTGGATATCGACGATAGATGCGGCTGGATGGACGAGCGCAGGGTGCACTACAAAAAAAAGATACATTCATGACATTTTGGGCCGAACGAATTTTTTTTCTGTCATACATATGACACTTCTATGACGATAATTGTGACAAAACACGGTATCATCATAGATGTGGTGGGCTCCTACTTCTATGACAAAAAATCATGACAGAAAATGGGCTTTTCATCGCGGGCCGGAGAAGCAGCTGCATGACATTCTTTGGGCCATCCATGACGGAAAAAACCATGGTAGAAGCGAGGGGGAGGAAAATTTCGGGGAGTTCGCGGTTACGGTGGGAGGTCGGGTGTCACGCCCAATATGCGACCCTATACAAAAGGAACTCGAAGGTCCCACCAAGGATAGACCCGCATATTGAAACACTTTTGCAAGGTGGATATCATTACATCAACATTACATAATAGATGGGGATACATACAAGAGGCATACAATGCCACACGAATACAACATCACAATACATAAGAGCATCATCCGACTACAGATGAAACACAAACAGAAACTCAAATGACATCCACCCTGCTAGCCCAGGTTGCCGACCTGGAACCTATCCCCTGATCGAAGAAGAAGCAGAAGAAGAACTCCAAAACAAGCAAACATCGCTCTCGCGTCATGATCATCGCATAACCTGTACCTGGAACTGTTGTTGTAGTAATCTGTGAGCCACGAGGACTCAGCAATCCCATTACCATGGGTATCAAGACTAGAAAAGCTTGAAGGGAAAGGAAGGGGTAAAGTGGTGGGGCTGCAGCAGCAACTAAGCATATATGGTGGCTAACATACGCAAATAAGAGTGAGAAGAGAGCAAATGGAATGGTCGTGAAGCTAGCAATGATCAAGAAGTGATCCTGAACTCCTACTTACGTCAAACATAACCCAAAACCGTGTTCACTTCCCGGACTCCGCCGAAAAGAGACCATCACGGCTACACACACGATTGATGCGTTTTAAATCGGATCTGGTGTCAAGTTATCTACAACCGGACATTAACAAATTCCCATCTGCCCATAACCGCGGGCACGGCTTTCGAAAGTTTAAACCCTGCAGGGGTGTCCCAGCTTAGCCCATGATAAGCTCTCACGATCAACGAAGGATATACCTTCTCCCAGGAAGACCCGATCAGACTCGGAATCCCGGTTTACAAGACATTTTGACAATGGTAAAACAAGACTAGCAAAGCCACCCGATGCGCCGACAACCCCGATAGGAGCTGCACATATCTCGTTCTCAGGGCAACACCGGATAGGTCCGCCTACGAGTAAAACCAACCCTCGAGTTGCCCCGAGGTGTGTTGGGGAACGTTGCAGAAAATTAAAATTTTTCCTACGGTTTCACCAAGATCCATCTATGAGTTCATCCAAGCAACGAGTGATAGGAGAGAGATGCATCTACATACCACTTGTAGATCACGAGCGGAAGCGTTCAAAAGAACGGGGATGATGGAATCGTACTCGCCGTGATCCAAATCACCGATGACCAAGTGCTGAACGGACAGCACCTCCGCGTTCAACACACGTACGGAAGCGGATGACGTATCCTCCTTCTTGATCTAGCAAGGGGGAAGGAGAGGTTGAGGAAGAAGGCTCCAGCAGCAGCACGACGGCGTGATGATGGTGGAGAGGAAGTACTCCGACAGGGCTTCGCCAAGCACTCAACGGAGGAGGAGAGGTGTTGGGGAGGGGAGGGGATGCGCCTTAGATCAGGTGTTCAGCCCTCCCCTCGCCCCTCTATTTATAGGGGAAGGGGGAAGGGGGGTGGCCCCCTCTAGATGAGATCTAGAGGGGGGGCGGCGGCCAGGGAGGGGGGCTTGCCCCCCAAGCAAGGGGGCGCCCCCACTAGGGTTCCCCCCAAACCCTAGCTGCATGGGCCGAAGGGGGGGGGGCGCTCAGCCCTCCAGGGGCTGGTTCCCTGCCCCCTACGGCCCATGAGGCCCTCCGAGAGGGGTGGCCCCCTCCCGGTGGACCCCCGGAACCCATCTGGTGGCCCCGGTACAATACCGATATGCCCCCGAAACTTTCCGGTGTCCGTATGACAACTTCCCATATATAAATCTTCACCTCCGGACCATTCTGGAACTCCTCATGACGTCCGGGATCTCATCCGAGACTCCGAACAACATTCAATAATCACATACAAGTCTTCCTAATAACCCTAGCGTCACCGAACCTTAAGTGTGTAGACCCTACGGGTTCGGGAGACATGCAGACATGACCGAGACGGCTCTCCGGTACATAACCAACAGCGGGATCTGGATACCCATGTTGGCTCCCACATGCTCCTCGATGATCTCATCAGATGAACCATGATGTCGAGGATTCAATCAACCCCGTATACAATTCCCTTTGTCAGACGGTACATTACTTGCCCGAGACTCGATCGTCGGTATCCCAATACCTCGTTCAGTCTCCTTACCGGCAAGTCACTTTACTCGTACCATAATGCATGATCCCGTGACCAAACACTTGGTCACTTTGAGCTCATTATGATGATGCATTACCGAGTGGGCCCAGAGATACCTCTCCGTCATACGGAGTGACAAATCCCAGTCTCGATCCATGTCAACTCAATAGACACTTTCGGAGATACCTGTAGTGCACCTTTATAGTCACCCAGTTATGTTGTGACGTTTGGTACACCCAAAGCACTCCTACGGTATCCGGGAGTTACACGATCTCATGGTCTAAGGAAGAGATACTTGACATTGGAGAAGCTCTAGCAAAATGAACTACACGATCTTGTGCTATGCTTAGGATTGGGTCTTGTCCATCACATCATTCTCCTAATGATGTGATCCCGTTGTCAACGACATCTAATGTCCATAGTCAGGAAACCATGACTATCTGTTGACCAACGAGCTAGTCAACTAGAGGCTTACTAGGGACGTGTTGTGGTCTCTGTATTCACACGTGTATTATGATTTCCGGATAATACAATTATAGCATGAATAAAAGACAATTATCATGAACAAGGAAATATAATAATAATCCTTTTATTATTGCCTCTAGGGCATATTTCCAACAGTCTCCCACTTGCACTAGAGTCAATAATCTAGTTACATTGTGATGAATCGAACACCCATAGAGTTCTGGTGTTGATCGTGTTTTGCCCGCGGAAGAGGTTTAGTCAACGGATCTGTGACATTCAGATCCGTATGTACTTGTCAAATATCTATGTCTCCATCTTGAACATTTTCACGGATGGAGTTGAAACGACGCTTGATGTGCCTGGTCTTCTTGTGAACACTACAAGAAATATGTCAACTAGTGACCTTTTGTCAGTGACCCTGGAAGAATTGGTCATAGATCTATGACCATTTCAGACCAATTGGTCAGAAGCTGTTCGAGGGGCTCCAAACCCTAAACCATTGCGACCATTTTGGTCAGAAAGGTCGTAATTTCCTTACACGAAAAGGTCACAAAGCAAACAGTGCTAGTCCACTGCCTTATTTCTAGTTGTTAATGACCAATATAGATGGTCATAGCCTTGTAGATTGTGGTGGGTTGTGATGACTAGGCGCCATCTCATCAGTTTTGCCTATGTGTCATGTCCATGTGGCGGTTTTTGCCCTAGGTTGTGAAGCAACCTATATTTCTGTTATTCCCAAAATTCCCAAATAAATCTCATAAATTCTTTGGGTCATATCTTCGTCAAATATGTAAAAACCTTCCTTGCCTAGTTCAAAAATAATTCAAAAATATTCATTTTCCTATTCTGATCAGAGCAGCACTTTGTGAAGGAAGTACCACTTTGGCATGTCCAAATGGTATCCATTTTCCACAGTGCTTTCCTATGCCCAAATAACCATCCTCCACCAAATGCCAGCTCAATCCATTCATTATTTTGAGCCCAGCTTCAACATTCGTATTTATGTCCAGTGTGGTAGTTTGTAAATCAAGTACCACCTAGGCTCCTCCTTTTGAGGTGAAAATTTGTGAAGACGGTCTTCTTAGTAACTGATCATCCTCAGCCAAAACTCACGCCCATTAGCCATGTGCATTTCCCGTACCGCAAATCAAACACTTGGCTGCTAATTCATGTTTGAGCATCGATCGGTCTCCTCGTGAGAATCTTATGTTGTGATTTTCTTCCTAGCACCTACCTGGGGAGTGCCCAACCCACTAGACATGCCTAGGCCGCCCAGAACACATGACAACACCACGGTCACGCGGTGACCATGCAGCGGGCATGCGAGCTTACGCGCTCTAGAGTTGGGGTCCTCGGCCACCGTCCAAACCTCGATGTCTTGCCATCAAACCATGTATTTCTGATTAAATAGATACTTATTTACCTAGAAATGATTTTTGGAAAAAATAAAGAGCAAACTATGAGGCAGCTGCAGTTCAAATTTGACCCGCTTCCAACTGAATCGACGGGAATTTTCTTTTTCACCAGAGGTGGATCAAAAAATTTGACACCCAACCATTTTGTCAATTGTGCATTATATATGGCCTAGTATTTTATAAAATTGATTAGGTACAATTTTGCAACAATTATTTGGTAGTTCCTTCACAAAAAAACCTCCTTTTGGGCACTCGGAAAATGAAAAATGAATTTTCTGTGCAAAGAAAATGACAACTTCCTTAGGCAACATTATTTGGAATTCCAAGATGCACCCTTGTGCACAATATGAGATCATTTGAACAAACTATGCCATGAATGTGGCCATAAGATTGATCATTTGGCTTGAAAGCCATGAATCTTCACGCTTGATAGCTCCTTTCTGATAACACTTTTTTAAAATAATTACCGTATTACAAGTTTATTATTTTTCCTGGAAACTTGGTCACATATAATGACATAATGCGAAGGTTTTCCAATTTTTTGATTTTTTTGATTTTTTATGCCCGTTTCAAAATGCGGTCAAAACGGCGGGCTTGACCGTTCCTAGCTAGTGGTTGAATCTTGGAATTTATTTGGTGTTTATATGATTAAATAGATACTTATGTACCTAGAAATGATTTTTGGAAAAAATAAAGAGCAAACTATGAGGCAGCTACAGTTCAAATTTGATCCGTTTCCAACTAAATCGACGACAATTTGTCTTTTTCACCAGAGGTAGATCAAAACTTTTTTCACCCAACCATTTTGTCAATTGTGCATTATATATGGCCTAGTATTTTATAAAATTGATTTGGTTCAATTTTGCAACAATTATTTGGTAGTTCCTTCACAAAAAAACCTCCTTTTGGGCACTCGGAAAATGAAAAATGAATTTTCCGTGCAAAGAAAATGAAAACTTCCTTAGGCAACATTGTTTGGAATTCCAAGATGCACCCTTGTGCACAATATGAGATCATTTGAACAAACTATGCCATGAATGTGGCCATAAGATTGATCATTTGGCTTGAAAGCCATGAATCTTCACGCTTGATAGCTCCTTTCTGAGAACACTTTTTTAAAATAATTACCGTATTACAAGTTTGTTATTTTTCCTGGAAACTTGGTCACATATAATGACACAATGCGAAGGTTTCCCAATTTTTTTGATTTTTTTTGAATTTTTTATGCCCGTTTCAAAATGCGGTCAAAACGGCGGGCTTGACCATTCCTAGCTAGTGGTTGAATCTTGGAATTTTTTTGGTGTTTCTATGATTAAATAAATACTTATGTACCTAGAAATGATTTTTTGAAAAAATAAAGAGCAAACTATGAAGCAGCTACAGTTCAAATTTGACCCGTTTCCATCTGAATCGACGGCAATTTGTCTTTTTCACCAGAGGTACATCAAAACTTTTTTCACCCAACCATTTTGTCAATTGTGCATTATATATGGCCTATTATTTTATAAAAATGATTTGGTCCAATTTTGCCACAATTATTTGGGAGGTCCTTCACAAAAAAACCTCCTTTAGGGCACTCGAAAAATGAAAAATGTTTTTTTCGTCCAAAGAAAATGAAAACTTCCTTAGGCAACATTGTTTGCCATTCCAATATGCACCCTTGTGCACAATATGAGATCATTTGAATAAACTATGCCACGAATGTGGCCATAAGATTGATCATTTGGCTTGAAAGCCATGAATCTTCACAAATGATACCTCATTTCTGAGAACACTTTTTTAAAATAATTGCCGTATTACAAGTTTGTTATTTTCCTGGAAACTTGGCCACATATAATGACACAATGCGAAGGTTTCCCAAATTTTTGATTTTTTTGAATTTTTTATGCCCGTTCCAAAATGCGATCAAAACGGCGGGAATGACCGTTCCTAGCTAGTGGTTGAATCTTGGAATTTTTTGGGTGTTTCTCTGATTAAATAGATACTTATGTACCTAGAAATGATTTTTGGAAAAAATAAATAGCAAACTATGAGGCATCTGCAGTTCAAATTTGACCCGCTTCCAGCTGAATCGGCGGAAATTTGTCTTTTTAACGAGAGGTGGATCAAAACTTTTCGAACCCAACCATTTGGTTAATTGTGCATTAAATATGTCCTAGTATTTTATAAAAATGATTTGGTCCAATTTTGCAACTATTATTTGGGAGGTCCTTCACGAAAAAACCTCCTTTTGGGCACTCAAAAAATAAAAAATGGTTTTTTCGTCCAAAGAAAATGAAAACTTCCTTAGGCAACATTGTTTGTCATTCCAATATGCACCCTTGTGCACAATATGAGATAATTTGAACGAACTATGCCATTCCAAAATGCACCCATGTGCAAAAAACACAAGAGAAACAAATAGAAAAACACAACTACATAAGCTTGAAAAAGTATTTGATGTGCTCCACATGTGCTATGATTGTGAATTATAAAATTGATGTGCTCCAAATTTGCAACAAATATTTGCTAGCTTCTTTATAAAAAAATCATTTTAGACACTCAAAAAAAGATTCTCTTACAAAAAACTCATATCTTAGAACACTTTTTTTTAATGATATTAACAATATTCAAAGTTTGTTATTTTTACTGAAAAGTAGTTCACACTTGGTGACACAATGCGAAGGTTTTTTATTTCCATATTTTTATAAATTTCTTAGGTAGTCAAATAACAGACATGATTCAAAATCTTATTTTCAATCGATTATGACCAATTTAAATGGTCTTAACATCATCAAAGGGGATACTCTATTCTGATTGGTCCAAAATCAGCTCACGCGGATCATGGCTTAAGCACCATGGGATGCGCCCGGATCCAACGGCAGCCCACACCCCCCTCGTCGCTCTCACCCCCTCCCGAATCACCCCGTATCCCTCTCATCCTCGTCCACCCACAAAACCCTAGCCCCCTTCTCCCAATCGCCGCCGCCGCCCAGATCCAATCCAAGTCAGAGCCCCCGGCCTCCATCTCCATTCCCGCGCGCGTCGGCCACCTCCCTCCGGTGGAGCTCGACCCCCACCCCCA
>NC_041389.1:39789668-39803373 GCF_002162155.2 Triticum dicoccoides
CCGCCGCCGCCCACCATCGATGACTCTCACCATAGACGAGATCGAGCTCCTCCCTCCCTCCCGTTCTCCCTAGCCTTATCCACTCCGAGCCAACCAACCACTCCGTCCTTGGGATTTTGTCGCGCGGCGCCTCGTCTCGCCGGCCCGGCGACCATAGTTAGGCAATCCACGGCCAGGATGGCGGCGTGCCCCGCCACGACCACGTACGTGCACGACACTCCGCGCCTCCCCTCCCTCTCCTGCGGTTCCTAACATATGCGCTCCTCTCCTCTCCCTGGGTGACATGCAGGGCTCGCGTGGGAGCAGCGCACGGCGGAGGCCTCTAGAGGAGAAGCCGGAGGAGCCCGACCGTCCTCGCGCGCCCGGCCCATGGCAGGAGCACCACAGCGCATGCCTCGGAGCTGCTCCGCGCCCAGCTCGAGGAGCACGACATCAAGGTGACCCCCATTCCGACCACCCCTCCCGTGAATCCTCCCCGATTTGGTTCCGTGTCGACAGAAAATTTCTTCGCCCCACATGCTTGCTCGGGCCCCGGATCGGCGCGTTCTGTTGCGGTTGTGGTGCTAGGGCGCTAGATCTCGTCCGTCGATGTCGCCTAGGTCGCACGACTTTGGTCGGAGAGCTGTGTCGTGGCCAGCCTGAGGGTACTTGCTGCGCGTTTGTCCAACTCTCTGCGCACCCTCTGTTTTTTCACGGAGAAGTAGGCGAGGCATGGCCTCCTTGAACCTCCGCCATGGTAGCTGTTAGGGGCCTTGTGCGGAAATCATGCTTACTTGTGCGCCTGCGAGTTTAATTTCAGAGGTTGGTAATGCCATCCTTTGGTCTTCGTTGTTTTAGAGATTGTGGCTGTGACTTGTTTGTCAGTTTCCCTTGTTATGTACGGTTTGTGGTTCCCATTCTGAGAGATCTCTAGTGCTAAAAACTGAAATGCTACTGCTTTCTCTTGTGGATGCAAATCAAAAAGGAATTTTAGCGAACATGGATAAATCAGTCACCTCTGGAATAGAGTGATTGGTTTGAATTCAAGTGCAGAATATAGGCAAATGGGTGCTAGCTGTACATATTAATTGCCTCCGTTCAGTGTCGATTTCTTTAGTGTACTACTGCTAGTGTCGATTGATGCATTGGTTTGAGTTTGATTTAGTCAGGCAGGTTTAGTAATTCATTTCTTAGATTAATTTGACATGGGTTTGATGGACTATGTAATACTCCCTTTGTCTCAAAATATAAAACGTCTTTTGCTCTAAATATTATCCAGTACTATTGCCTACATGTTTCTAGCGACTAATGCTTTTAATTTTGCTTAGTTTTTATGCTTCAGATCGCTTCCTCCATGACACCCCGATCCGGGTAGCGGCAACAGCGATGGCATCGACAATCGAGTGTGCCTAACTCTGCATCTATAACTGGCCTGTCTTCTTTGGACGGTCAGCTGCTTCCTCCCCACATTGAAATCTCGACCCCTTTCTTGTTGATGGACTCGTTGACTGATTCGTATGTGCGTGGAATGCAGGGTGCAGGTGCTCTACTACGCGCTACTCCGGACGGGTCACCTGGACAGATGTTCTGGTTGTTTTTGAGATACTTCCACTTTTTTAGCCAATTGACTACTGGCTTATTTTATAATGCAACGATGACTACTGCACTGCACCTATATTTGTCTAGCTCACTTAGACTGGCTATTCTTCTGCTCTTTTGATGGCATATATATCAACTATCAAGCAATGAAGTAATGGTCCCCTTTGCCTTGGCATGTGTGCAAACTGTGTGTTATGTATTTTATTCTAGCGGTACTATATAAGCCTGCATGTACGGATGTGTATGCCAATGCCTGCATGAACAAAAACTTTTACAAGGTTCTGGTTTCTTTGATAGTACACTGTATGTTCTACATTATATTTCTATATCTATATAATTTAGTTTGAGAAAGTAACTTAAGGATGTGTATCCCTTTTTATAATTCCTCTACACTACTCAATCGCTATCTGCCTCTAATTATTATAGTGACATCACTTATGGGTACAATGCTGAATTCTTGATAACTTGCAGTAATCATCATATTTTTAGCTATCTTAATTCTTCTATGCGATGCACATTGTTGGTGTTAATCCACCACCCGTTTGGCCACTGTAATATTTACATAGTATTTTTTTTGATGTCCTAGTAGTAATGCCACTGTAGTATTTACATAGTAGTTTGTCTATTACTTGTATCCAGATTTTATATCCTGCCCTATGCCCTTGTCGACTTGCTTAGGTACATAATTGTTATGTCTTGCAATCTGGTATTGATGATTGTCAATGTATTCATGTATACCCTTCTAGTGTACCTTGTATGTGACCCTGCTGATTTGTATATCAATGCTTTGTTTCCAATAGATGTATGCTGATGCCTGATTCCTTAAAACTTCACTCTTGCAGCAACATTTTTCCTTAGTGCATAGATGTATGAGCCATCACTTATGCTTGAAACCTTGCTCTCTTTCCCAGGAACCATCATGGTCTGCATCACTACTGGGGCGTGTGTATCCGTGGTCAGCACACCAAGACTACCGGCAGGAGAGGGAAGACTGTTGGTGTCTCCAAGAAGCGATAAACTGCTTCACAAAGATCCCCGCATAGCTTCACTACTACTGTGTTGGTCCATTTCCAGAATCTTAAGGAGTGTTCTTGTTTAGAAGATTACCTTGGATGATGCTTTTGCTTGGGGAGAGGCTCAAGAAGATCAGGTATAAACTCCTCCCCCTCTCGTTTGTTTTTGTTTCATACAGTTTGGTGGTTGATACATTACTGTGCAAGTTCTATGGTAGGTGAGTTCTTTTTGTTGCTGCAAGAATTGACACAATATGTCATGTGCAGGGAGCTTTGCATCCGAGTTTCAGCCATCCTCTACAGCAAGGAGCTCTCAGCCAAAGGAGCAAGCAGCGCTGCTAGTTCCTTGAGACCAGATCGAGTAAGATGGCGCACCATGGCGTGTGGTGGCGTATTTTGCTTCCAAGAACAATACTGTTTATTTTAAGTGAGATGTACTTGTCTAGTGCTTGGTAAAAAAATTGAAGGATGAAGTATCATGTAATGTCTATGTTGTAGTGAGCTGTAGTAGGAGTGTAATGAAATTTTATCTGCTGTTGTATGTGCTATTTTCCTGTAATGTGTTTTGTACATTTTACTTGAACAGTAATTTCTCCAGAAAAATGTTCTTACTAGACCTGATAGTGGCCACGTCCCAAATATACTTGTACTATTAAGATGCCATGGCCCAAAATAACCTGAGCTGAAAAGCTATTCAGAATAACTATAAAAAGGCCTCGACTCAAATAGAAAATAGAAACGAAAAGGAAACGGGCTATGTTTTTTTTGAGGGATTGGAAACGGACTATGTGGAAAGGTAAATGCCCATGATAGAACATGCCCAAAGGTAAATGCCCATGATAGAACAGGCCCAAAAACATTCAGGAAAAAAAATCATAAAAAGGCTGAATTGTTGGGCTAGGCCCATGTAGAAAACTGAATTGGACCGGGCTGAATCTTATGCCACATCAGCTTGCCACGCTGGATGCCTACGTGGCCTGGGGAGGTTGCTAGTGACCAAAATGCTACAGTAGGAATATTTTGGTCGTAAACGTCTACGACCTTCTCACAGAGAATGTCGCTATAGTCAATTAACGACCCCCAGCTTTTGGCCTTATGTTTTTGGTCACAAAAAGGTCACAAATGAAAAACTATGACCTTTCAGTGACCAATAGTGGAGGTCACTAGTTGACATATTTCTTGTAGTGGAAACCTGGGCTCCTTGGCAAGGGCAATAGCTCCAGTGTTGTCACAGAAGAGTTTGATCGGCCCCGACGCATTGGGTATGACTCCTAGGTCGGTGATGAACTCCTTCACCCAAATTGCTTCATGCGCTGCCTTCGAGGCTGCCATGTACTCCGCTTCACATGTAGATCCCACCACGACGCTCTGCTTGCAGCTGCACCAGCTTACTGCCCCACCATTCAACATATACACGTATCCGGTTTGTGACTTAGAGTCATCCAGATCTGTGTCGAAGCTAGCGTCGACGTAACCCTTTACGACGAGCTCTTCGTCACCTCCATAAACGAGAAACATGTCCTTTGTCCTTTTCAGGTACTTCAGGATATTCTTGACCGCTGTCCAGTGTTCCTTGCCGGGATTACTTTGGTACCTTCCTACCAAACTTACGGCAAGGTTCACATCAGGTCTGGTACACAGCCGAGCTCAATCTCACACCTTGCAGTATAGGCAAGAACCCTTTCTTGGACTGATCCATTTTGAACTTCTTCAAAATCTTATCAAGGTATGTGCTTTGTGAAATACCTATGAGGCGTCTCGATCTATCCCTATAGATCTTGATGCCTAATATGTAAGCAGCTTCTCCAAGGTCCTTCATTGAAAAACACTTATTCAAGTAGGCCTTAATGCTGTCCAAGAATTCTATATCATTTCCCATCAAAAGTATGGCATCTACATATAATATGAGAAATGCTACAGATCTCCCACTCACTTTCTTGTAAACACAGGCTTCTCCATAAGTCTGCATAAACCCAAACGCTTTGATCATCTCATCAAAGCGAATGTTCCAACTCCGAGATGCTTGCACCAGCCCATAAATGGATCGCTGGAGCTTGCACACTTTGTTAGCATTCTTAGGATCGACAAAACCTTCCGGCTGCATCATATACAGCTCTTTCTTAAGATAACCATTAAGGAATGCCGTTTTGACGTCCATCTGCCATATCTCATAATCATAGTATGCGGCAATTGCTAATATGATTCGGACAGACTTAAGCTTCGCTACGGGAGAGAAAGTCTCATCGTAGTCAATCCCTTGAACTTGCCGATAACCCTTAGCGACAAGTCGAGCTTTATAGATGGTGACATTACCATCCGCGTCCGTCTTCTTCTTAAAGATCCATTTGTTTTCTATCGCTCGCCGATCATCGGGCAAGTCAGTCAAAGTCCATACTTTGTTTTCATACATGGATTCTATCTCGGATTGCATTGCTTCAAGCCATTTGTTGGAATCTGGGCCCGCCATCGCTTCTTCATAGTTCGAAGGTTCACCGTTGTCTAACAACATTATTTCCAGGACAGGGTTGCCATACCACTCTGGTGTGGAACGTGTCCTTGTGGACCTACGAAGTTCAGTAGCAACTTGATCTGAAGTACCTTGATCATCATCATTAATTTCCTCTCCAGTCGGTGTAGGCACCACAGGAACATTTTCCTGAGCTGCACTACTTTCCGGTTCAAGAGGTAGTACTTCATCGAGTTCTACTTTCCTCCCACTTATTCCTTTTGAGAGAAACTCTTTTTCCAGAAAGGATCCGTTCTTGGCAACAAAGATCTTGCCCTCGGATCTTAAGTAGAAGGTATACCCAATGGTTTCCTTTGGGTATCCTATGAAGACGCATTTTTCCAACTTGGGTTCGAGCTTTTCAGGTTGTAGTTTCTTGACATAAGCATCGCATCCCCAAACTTTTAGAAACGGCAGCTTAGGTTTCTTCCAAAACCATAATTCATACGGTGTCGTCTCACCGGATTTAGACAGTGCCCTATTTAAAGTGAATGTAGCTGTCTCTAGAGCGTATCCCCAAAATGATAGCGGTAAATCGGTAAGAGACATCACAGATCGCACCATATCCAATAGAGTGCGATTATGATGTTCGGACACACCATTACGCTGAGGTGTTCCAGGCGGCGTGAGTTGTGAAATGGTTCCACATTTTCTTAAGTGCGTACCAAATTCGTGACTCAAATATTCTCCTCCATGATCCGATCGTAAGAATTTTATCTTTCGGTCACGTTGATTCTCTACTTCATTCTGAAACTCCTTGAACTTTTCAAAGGTCTCAGACTTGTGTTTCATCAAGTAGACATACCCATATCTACTCAAGTCATCAGTGAGAGTGAGAACATAACGATATCCTCCGCGAGCCTCAACGCTCATTGGACCACACACATCAGTATGTATGATTTCCAATAAGTTGGTTGCTCGCTCCATTGTTCCGGAGAACGGAGTCTTGGTCATTTTGCCCATGAGGCATGGTTCGCATGTGTCAAATGATTCATAATTGAGAGACTCTAAAAGTCCATTAGCATGGAGCTTCTTCATGCGCTTGACACCTATGTGACCAAGGCGGCAGTGCCACAACTATGTGGGACTATCGTTATCAACTTTACATCTTTTGGTATTCACACTATGAATATGTGTAACATTACGTTCGAGATTCATTAAGAATAAACCATTGACCATCGGGGCATGACCATAAAACATATCTCTCATATAAATAGAACAACCATTATTCTCGGATTTAAATGAGTAGCCATCTCGCATCAAACGAGATTCAGATACAATGTTCATGCTCAAACTTGGCACTAAATAACAATTATTGAGGTTTAAAACTAATCCCGTAGGTAAATGTAGAGGTAGCGTGCCGACGGAGATCACATCGACCTTGGAACCATTCCCGACGCGCATCGTCACCTCGTCCTTCGCCAATCTCTGCTTATTCCACAGCTCCTGCTGTGAGTTACAAATATGAGCAACGGCACCGGTATCAAATACCTAGGAGTTACTACGAGTACTGGTAAGGTACACATCAATTACATGTATATCAAATATACCTTTACTGTTGCCGGCCTTCTTGTCCGCTAAGTATTTGGGGCAATTCCGCTTCCAGTGACCCTTCCCTTTGCAATAAAAGCACTCAGTCTCAGGCTTGGGTCCATTCTTTGACTTCTTCCCGGCAACTAGCTTACCGGGCGCGGCAACATCTTTGTCGTCCTTCTTGAAGTTCTTCTTACCCTTGCCTTTCTTGAACTTAGTGGTCTTATTGACCATCAACACTTGATGTTCTTTCTTGATTTCAACCTCTGCTGACTTTAGCATTGAAAATACTTCAGGAATGGTCTTCACCATCCCCTGCATATTGTAGTTCAACACGAAGCTCTTGTAGCTTAGTGGGAGCGACTGAAGGATTCTGTCAATGACCGCCTCATCCGGGAGGTTGATCTCCAGCTGGGACAGGCGGTTGTGCAACCCAGACATTTTGAGTATGTGCTCACTGACAGAACTGTTTTCCTCCATCTTACAACTATAGAATTTGTCGGAGACTTCATATCTCTCGACCCGGGCATGAGCCTAAAAAACCATTTTCAGCTCCTCGAACATCTCATATGCTCCGTGTCACTCAAAATGCTTTTGGAGCCCTGGTTCTAAGCTGTAAAGCATGACGCACTGAACGAGGGAGTAATCGTCAGCACGTGATTGCCAAGTGTTCATAACGTCTTGGTTCTCTAGGATGGGTGCTTCACCTAGCGGTGCATCTAGGACATAATCTTTCTTGGCTGCTATGAGGATGATCCTCATGTTCCGGACCCAGTCCGAATAGTTGCTGCCATCATCTTTCAGCTTGGTTTTCTCTAGGAACGCGTTGAAGTTCATGTTGACATGAGAGTTGGCCATTTGATCTACAAGTCATATTTTGCAAAGACTTTAGACTAAGTTCATGATAATTAAGTTCATCTAATCAAATTATTTAATGAACTCCCACTCAGATTGACATCCCTCTAGTCATCTAAGTGTTACACGATCCGAGTCGACTAGGCCGTGTCCGATCATCACGTGAGACGGACTAGTCATCATCAGTGAACATCTCCATGTTGATCGTATCTTCCATACGACTCATGTTCGACCTTTCGGTCTCTTGTGTTCCGAGGCCATGTCTGTACATGCTAGGCTCGTCAAGTTAACCCTAAGTGTTCATGCATGTGTAAAACTGTCTTACACCCGTTGTATGTGAACATAAGGATCTATCACACCCGATCATCACGTGGTGCTTCGAAACGACGAACTTTAGCAACGACGCACAATTAGGGGGAACACTTTCTTGAAATTATTATAAGGGATCATCTTATTTACTACCGTCGTTCTAAGTAAACAAGATGCATAAACATAATAAACATCACATGCAATTATATAAAGTAGTGACATGATATGGCCAATATCATATAGCTCCTTCGATCTCCATCTTCGGGGCTCCATGATCATCTTTGTCACCGGCATGACACCATGATCTCCATCATCATGATCTCCATCATCGTGTCTTCATGAAGTTGTCACGCCAACGACTACTTCTACTTCTATGGCTAACACGTTTAGCAATAAAGTAAAGTAATTTACATGGCGTTCTTCAATGACACGCAGGTCATACAAAAAATAAAGACAACTCCTATGGCTCCTGCCGGTTGTCATACTCATCGACATGCAAGTCGTGAATCCTATTACAAGAACATGATCTCATACATCACAATATATCATTCATCATTCATCACAACTTCTGGCCATATCACATCACATGACAATTGCTACAAAACCAAGTTAGACGTCCTCTAATTGTTGTTGCATCTTTTACGTGGCTGCAATTGGGTTCTAGCAAGAACATTTTCTTACCTACGAATAACCACAACGTGATTTTGTCAACTTCTATTTACCCTTCATAAGGACCCTTTTCGTCGAATCCGCTCCAACTGAAGTGGGAGAGACAGACACCCGCTAGCCACCTTATGCAACTAGTGCATGTCAGTCGGTGGAACCTGTCTCACGTAAGCGTACGTGTAAGGTCGGTCTGGGCCGCTTCATCCCACAATACCACTGAAGCAAGAAAAGACTAGTAGCGGCAAGCTAGTTGACAAGATCTACGCCCACAACAAAATTGTGTTCTACTCGTGCAATAGAGAACTACGCATAGACCTAGCTCATGATGCCACTGTTGGGGAACGTTGCAGAAAATTAAAATTTTTCCTACGGTTTCTCCAAGATCCATCTATGAGTTCATCTAAGCAACGAGTGATAGGAGAGAGATGCATCTACATACCACTTGTAGATCGCGAGCGGAAGCGTTCAAAAGAACGGGGATGATGGAGTCGTACTCGCCGTGATCCAAATCACCGATGACCAAGTGCTGAACGGACAGCACCTCCGCGTTCAACACACGTATGGAGCGGATGACGTCTCCTCCTCCTTGATCCATCAAGGGGGAAGGAGAGGTTGAGGAAGAAGGCTCCAGCAGCAGCACGACGGCGTGATGATGGTGGAGATGCAGTACTCCGACAGGGCTTCGCCAAGCACTCAACGGAGGAGGAGAGGTGTTGGGGAGGGGAGGGGCTGCGCCTTAGATCAGGTGTTCAGCCCTCCCCTCGCCCCTCTATTTATAAGGGAAGGGGGAAGGGGGCCGACCCCCTCTAGATGAGATCTAGAGGGGGGGGTGGCGGCCAGGGAGGGGGACTTGCCCCCCAAGGAAGGGGGGCGGCCCCACTAGGGTTCCCCCCAAACCCTAGGCGCATGGGCCCAAGGGGGGGGGCCAGCCCTCCAGGGGCTGGTTCCCTGCCCCCTACGTCCCATGAGGCCCTCTGAGAGGGGTGGCCCCCTCCCGGTGGACCCCCGGAACCCATCCGGTGGCCCCGGTACAATACCGATATGCCCCCGAAACTTTCCGGTGTCCGTATGACAACTTCCCATATATAAATCTTCACCTCCGGACCATTTCGGAACTCCTCGTGACGTCCGGGATCTCATCCGGGACTCCGAACAACATTCGGTAATCACATACAAGTCTTCCTAATAACCCTAGCGTCACCGAACCTTAAGTGTGTAGACCCTATGGGTTCGGGAGACATGCAGACATGACCGAGACGGCTCTCCGGTCAATAACCAACAGCGGGATCTGGATACCCATGTTGGCTCCCACATGCTCCTCGATGAGCTCATCGGATGAACCATGATGTCGAGGATTCAATCAACCCCTTATACAATTCCCTTTGTCAGACGGTACGTTACTTGCCCGAGACTCGATCGTCTGCGGTATCTCAATACCTCGTTCAGTCTCGTTACTGACAAGTCACTTTACTCGTACCTTAATGCATGATCCCGTGACCAAACACTTTGTCACTTTGAGGTCATTATGATGATGCATTACTGAGTGGGCCCAGAGATACCTCTTCGTCATACGGAGTGACAAATCCCAGTCTCGATCCGTGTCAACTCAACAGACACTTTCGGAGATACCTGTAGTGCACCTTTATAGTCACCCAGTTATGTTGTGATGTTTGGTACACCCAAAGCACTCCTACGGTATCCGGGAGTTACACGATCTCATGGTCTAAGGAAGAGATACTTGACATTGGAAAAGCTCTAGCAAAACGAACTACATGATCTTGTGCTATGCTTAGGATTGGGTCTTGTCCATCACATCATTCTCCTAATGATGTGATCCCGTTGTCAACGACATCTAATGTCCATAGTCAGGAAACCATGACTATCTGTTGACCAACGAGCTAGTCAACTAGAGGCTTACTAGGGACGTATTGTGGTCTATGTATTCACACGTGTATTAAGATTTCCGGATAATACAATTATAGCATGAATAAAAGACAATTATCATGAACAAGGAAATATAATAATAATCCTTTTATTATTGCCTCTAGGGCATATTTCCAACAAGGTGGCCCCGTAGTCTGCCCGGTTCGGACCAACACTTAGACAAGCACTGGCCCGGGGGGGCTAAAATAATGATGACCCTTGGGTTAATTACTCCCAAGGGAAATATAGGTGGTGGTGAGGCAAATGGTAAAACCAAGGTTGGGCCTTGCTGGAGGAGTTTTATTCAAAGCGAACTGTCAAGGGGGTCCCATAAATCACCCAACCGCGTTAGGAACGCAAAATCCGGGAACATAACACCGGTATGACGGAAACTAGGGCGGCAAGAGTGGAACAAAACACCAGGCATAAGGCAAAGCCTTCCACCCTTTACCAAATATATAGATGCATTAATTAAATAAGAGATATTGTGATATCCCAACATAATCCTGTCCGCCATGGAGCAATCTTCAACTTCACCTGCAACTAACAACGCTATAAGAGGGGCTGAGCAAAGCGGTAACATAGCCAAGCAATGGTTTGCTAGGAAGGGTGTCAAAGGTTAGAGGTTCATGGCAATTTGGGAGGCTTGAGGAGCAAAAGATAGGTAACGCAGCATAGCGATAGAACGAAGCAACTAGCATAGCAATGATAGTAGTGAGATCCAAATCCCGCTAGGAAGAAGAAAGAGTCCATGAAGAAGATGAAGCCACGAATACGAACCAAGTGTAGACGAACGAATCCTCACGATCGCAACAAAACGGGAACTATCGGGAAGAAACGCACAACATGGTAAACACACCACACATGAACATGGCATGATGCACAAACAAGCATGATGCAAGACAAGACTACATTAATCTACTCATGGCAAGAGATGATGCATACAAGAGCAACACATCAAGGCAAGTTTAAATGAGGCCAGAAACAACATATAACAATTCCGGTAAGTCCTCATATGCAAATTTCGAAATTGGTCCAGATCTGAATAAACCTTATGTTCAAGTTGTTAAACAGCAAGTTAAGATGCACAAAGATGATATACACGAGATTCTGGTCAAGTTACATATAAAGTTCATTTAGTTCAGAGCTAGGGCCTAGAAGATATGAGCAAAACAAGTTAAACATGGCATTGATGCAAAATGCATTCAAACATCAAGCAAACACACCAAAACAAGGATGCAACAAGATAATATGAAACTACATGCAATTCTAAGCAAGTTTCATATAGAGCACACTCAAAATGGAGCTACGGTTCCACACATACACTATACAAGACATGACAACAATCTGTCCAAAACAGCAACTAGGCATATTGCAAGCACCAAAACAATATGCTACAGTACCACAATATGATAAAAAAAGGCATGGACATGATGTACATGTAAAGCATAACAAAACATGAACACTGAGCTATCTCCATAAATCACTAGAACATGCTCAAACACACATGGCAAGATTGCAAATAATAACAGTTCAGACTTTGCAGAAAATAACATCAGGTTGCAATGTTTAGAGCTATCAAACAACATGCTACAAGATCTTATCATGGCAAACAAAGGCATGGCATCATACTACTAAATGCATAGAACAAAAGTCCTTTACTGACCATGAGCCAAAAAGGATCAGAAGATATGATGGCACCCACGTAAACATGGCAAGTTATATGACAGATTCAATCATGGCAGGAACAACGATAAGTAGGCATGTTTGTGAGCTTGTACCACTCACTACAGAGCAATACATGGCATGGCAAGGCAACCAATAGTAAGAATACATGTTTATGAAGCTAAGCATGGCAAGAGAAAGTTCCTAGGGTGCATGGATCACTAACAACAATCATTGCAACAACTGAACTTAATGTTAACAGGTTGACAACAACATTATTTAGCAACTTTGAAGCAAGATAACAACAAGCTACAGAAGGCTATAAATGCAACCAGGGGCATGGATGGATAGAGCATCACATGTATAACAAAACATCCTTAGTGAACATCTCCAGATTATGCATAGAATGACTTGTAGCAGCAGGTTTACATAGCATCCCAAAATAACAGATTCGGCCTAGCAAAATAGTAACAGCAAGTACCCCTACTTAACAAGCTCGATTCACTCACCACAAGCCATTGCATGACAAGATAAGCATAGCATCAGCAAGAATACATGTTTATGAAACTAACCAAGGCAAGAACAAGTTCATAGCATGCAAGGATCAACTACAACAACCTTGGCAAAATTGAATAACATGTAAACAATCTGCCAGGAAACATTTTATAGTAAAAGTAGAGCAAGCAAATGACATGCTAGACTACTCCATAATTGCAAGAAGGGGCATGAATGGATATATCATAAACATATGTTCAAAACATCCTTACTTAGGTATCTCAAAATATGCTTGGATCTCTCTGTAGCATCATGTTTACATGGCATAAAAATAATAGCAGAACAGGGACTGAAATGAGCAACATCATGAAGCCTAGTTTGCATGCTTGTTCTAGTCACCACATTGGTCACAAAAATACATGGCATACACCCCTGTAAAGATGGCATGATGTAGTTCAAAACACATGTAGACATCAACCTCATAGGATGCACACATCAATCATGGAAAAAATGACAAATGAGCCAGTTCTGCTAACAGACAGCAGACAACATCATATAGCACTCTTGCAACAATGATTCAGGCATCAAGATGGACTCAAATGAACATGATGCAATGGAATGAAATGTAGAGCATGTCACAACAAACATTTTGACATATTACACGCACGAAACAGAGCAGTATCCATGGAGATATAATGCGATGAACAGGGCAACATTATGCAAAATATTTCGGGACGGGCAAAAATCAGGGTCAACCTTCGGGGTCCAGATCTGGGTTGACTTGCACGTAGATCGAGGCTCGCCGGAGTTTCACCGGAGTTGACGACGGAGATGGCCGGAGCTGGGGAAGTCCGGATCCGAGGCGCTCCTCATCGAATCCGGTCGAAGGAGGCGAGGGAGAGGCCGGGCGGCGCAGCCGGAGGTCGGGCGCGGCGCGGCAACGGCGAGGCGGCACGGCGATGCGGTGGCCGGTGGCGAGGAGGCCGGCTGGAGGTCGCGGGCGCGGGGGCGACGGGGCGACACCTGCTAGGATCGGCGCGGAGGCGGCGGCGCGGATCTAGCCGGCCGGCGACGCGCGGTGGCGCGTCGGCAGGGTTCGGCGCCCGGCGGCGGCCGGGAGGCAAGGCCCGACGGCGCTGGGCGCGCAGGCGGAGGCGGACGC
>NC_041389.1:39803763-39835450 GCF_002162155.2 Triticum dicoccoides
CGGTGGGCCGGCGGCGCGTGCGGTGGCCGGGTGACCACGTGGCAGGCGCGGGTTGGCTGCGAGCGGCGGCGCGGACGCGTCCGGTCCGATCCGGACGTGTCTGGCGGGCGAGAGGTGCGGGGCTAGGGTTTCGGGGAGATTTGATCCGTGAATTTCGGGGGAGGGGGCTATTTATAGATTCTGGGAGCTAGGAGACTCCAAATGAGGCACGGTTTTCACCCACACGATCGTGATCGAACGAATGAGAGCATGGAGGGGAGTTTGCTGGGTTTTAGGTCACTTTGGAGGGGTGTTGGGCTGCAAAGAGAGAGGGGGGTTACGGGCTACGCGGTTAACCGTTGGAGTATCAAACGACCTCCAAATGGCACGAAACTTGATAGGCGGTCTACCGGTGCTATACCAAGGCCGCTTGGCAAACCTCGGTCCATTCCGAGAATGTTTAACACCCGCTCACAACAGGAGACAAAAGGGGGAATGCCGGAGGGCATAGGAGTGCCGGATCGCAAAACGGATAACGGGGAAAATGCTCGGACGCGTGAAATGACCACGTATGCAATGCAATGCACGTGATGACATGATAAAATGCAACACACAAGCAAATGACATGACAACAACGGCGAATAACTGGAAGACACCTGGCACATCGAATCCGGGGCGTTACATCGGGGGCCGAGCGATGCGCGTTTCTCTCGTACACGTACGCGCGTGTGTGCGAGGCGTTGGCTCTAACTGAACCCGAGCGAGGCATTGGGCTCTAACTGAACCCGAGCGATTGCACTGTAGGCTATGTGTTATTGAACCCGAGCGATCGATCGATGGCTGTTAACTGAACCTGATCGAGCGATTCCGTCGCTACTGCTGCTAACTGAAGCCGATCGATTGGATGAACAGTGAGCGTTGCGGGGGGGGTGGATGAACAGTGAGCAGTGGTGTTGCCTCTGGATGAACAGGACCCCGTGGTGTGGAGGGCTGGATGAACAGTAGACGGTGGAGGGGTGCCCGTGGAGGGGTGGTTGAACAGGACCCCGTGGTGTGGAGGGGTGGATGAATAGTAGACAGTGGAGGGGTGGTTGAATAGTAGCCGGTGGAGTAGCGCGCGGTGGAGGCTGCATGAACAGGAGCCCGTGGAGGCTGGAGGAGGTCGACGGTAGCCCGTGGAGGCTGGAGAAGGTCGACGGTGGAGATGAACATCATCCCATGGAGTCCCGTTTTGTGGTACGCCACACCCCTCCCAATGAACAGGACCTCCATTTCGACCGTAACGCTCCAACACAAGTCTGTTTCGTCCGCTTTGCGGTACGCAACACCCCTCCCGATCAACAGGACCCCCGTTTCGACCGTAGGAGGTCCGTTTCATCCATTTTGCGGTACGCCACACCCCTCCCGATCAACAGGACCCCCACTTCGACCATAGGAGGTCCGTTTCCTCCGTTTTGCGGTACGCCACACCCCTCTCGATCAACAGGACCCCGTTCTTAACATAGGAGGTCTGTCGTGGAATTAACACGTCAGATGTCCTTAGTGTCAGGACTTAGTCGCAAGGCCAACGCATCTATGTGGTAGCTTGAGAGGGGTTGAGCGGAATCGAGAGATGCAACACAAGACAGGGGTTTAGACAGCTTCGGGCCCCGAGAAACATCATCCGGTAAAAACCCTACATGCTGTTTGAGGCTAGATCTCATTATCATCACGAGGGAGTCGTCGTAAACCGGCTCTCCTCTAGTTGTGTCTAGCCCTACAGATTGTTTCTTGCTTGTCCCTCTTTGGGGAGCCATGCCCTCTTTATATAAGTTGAAGGGGCGGGTTACATGTAGAGTCCATCTCGGACTAAGACTTAAACTATTTTGACTTCCTTTCCTGGGCTTCTTAATGTCTGCCGGTTTAACATTGTCTACCGGTTTAACATTGTCTGCCAGTTTAACATTGCCTGCCGGTTTAACATGGTCTGCCGGGTTATGATTGTCTTAACACCTGCCGGTGCTACCATCTGTCTTAACTCTGCTGGTTTAACACTCACCGGTTTACCATCTGTCTTAGCCATCTGTCTTAACTGTCTGCTGGTTTACCATCGCCGGTTTACCAAGTCCTAGCCGGGTTAAGACTCCGGCCGGGTCATACCGCGGGGTATATCCCCAACATTAGCCCCCAGTTTAATTTGGATTTATCCATGTTAAACTGATCCTGAGCATCTTTAAATCCTTGTCATTTCCTTCTAGAAAATCTGGGTTAATAGGCCAGCTTCATAATCAATTTGCTGACATTGGTTTGTCATAGAGAAATATTGTGAAGAATAACTTCTTTGACTCAGCTCCCAATGCTTAACAAAAATATTGGTCTTTTAAATACTCATCTAATCTTCAGCCTGTTTAAGAATGTAGAACTTGTCGGTTTACAAATATTGATGGCACCGGATCATAACTGTTTGTTAACATCAGCTTTTGAAAATATACCTATTATATGCCTATCACTTGTAGCCCTCAAATCTTAAGAAGGTAACGTAGTAACAGCTTAAGATTTGCTTCAATATGAACGTCACAAGCTTGAAGAAATCCAGGTTGTTCATCTCAATCACTAGTCAGAACTGAGTATTCCACATATGTAGCCCCCAAGTGCCGGGTTGTCATGCTTGCAGCAACCTGGGACTTGTAATTTCCTGATGCTCATAAAAACTTCGACCAGTGTAGCCCCCAAGGGCCGGGTCATTATGCAAATAATGAGCAGGGACTTTGAAAATATGATCATGAAGACTTTAACAGCAATGTGTAGCCCCCAAGGGCCGGCTCGGTAAGATAATATTGAGCTGGGACTTTATATATACTTCAATCAAAATAACATCATATGATGTAACCCCCATCATGGGGCTTGAATCCACATCCACAAGGTTAAAAGCCTTGTGCTTTACCAACTGAGCAGTGGACCCTTCAATATAATGGATAAAAAGCTTTGTACCTTGAATAGTTGACATGATCAATTGGTAACCCGGGGTTTTAGGTGAATACACCAGGCTTCCAAGCCGTGGGTCGATACCCAATTACAAGGGTCCATCCGAACTCTTTGTTACTTTACACAAAGAGCCCCCAAGTAACTTTGTGAGCTGTGCTCAATGGGTGCCTATGTTTGAGTTATGCGTAGTAACAAGACTCTCTTTGGCCCCTTGGGTGTGAAGCTCCCAAGCTTTGTTGTGGCGTGATAGCCGAATTAATGGACAGGACTCCGCTTTGCAAGCAGAAGCCCCCATGTGATATATTTCTGAGATGTGCTTGCCGGGTGCCTATGTTTGAGTTGTGCTGTGCAACAAACTCTCTTTGGCCCCTGATGATAATATTGTCTTGATAGCCGCATCAAGAGGGTAGTAACGCCATGTTCTCTTTGGTGAATACACCTATGTTTGAATAGGAAGCCCCCAAGTAATCATATGAAGATGAGCCCATAAGGCAGGATACCCATGTTTGAACCGCGTGTCAGGGCAGCAGGTCCTCTTGGGCAACTGAAAGTGCAACTATCCCTAGGTGGTTTTGGTAATTCATAATAACATATAGCTCATTGAGCTAATGCTATTCCAAGACTATTATTTCAGGAAAGCTCAATGGATGGCATGGCATGGATGATCAAAGTGGATCCCTCAAAATACTAAGGACAAAGGATTGGCTCAAGCTCAAAAGCTCAAGACTCTTCATATTATATTTTAGTGATCCAAGATCACATTGAGTCTATAGGAAAAGCCAATACTATCAAGGAGGGATGAGGTGTTGCTTAATGAGCCTCTTGCTTCATGCGCTTAGTGATATGCTCCAAAACCCACAGATACTTTCTCACATCCACAAATGACCTAAACCTAAAGCCAAAATCGGTCACACCGATTCTTCCTATCCCGCGCCACCGATTCCAAAAGTCATAGCCACTGCCACAAACACTAAGAAAATCGGTCTTACCGATAGGGATCTCGGTCTCACCGAGATGGGATTGTAATCTCTCTGTTTCCCTTCGTAACTTTTCGGTCTAACCAAAGTGAGCGATCGGTCCCACCGAGATTGCAATGTAAACTCTCTGTTTCCCTTTTGTAACATTTCGGTCTCACCGGAAAGAGCAAATCGGTCCCACCGAGTTTACCTGACCAACTCTCTGGAAAGCTTATTACCAAAATCGGTCTCACCGAGTTTGTGTAATCGGTCTTACCGAGATTACGTTATGCCCTAACCCTAATCGAATCGGTCTCACTGAGTTGCATGTCAGTCCCACCGAAAATCCTAACGGACACTAGGTTTGCTAAATCGGTCAGACCGAGTCTGTTGAATCGGTCCCACCAAGTTTGGTAAATTGTGTGTAACGGTTAGATTTTGTGTGGAGGCTATATATACCCCTCCACCTCCTTTTCATTCGTGGAGAGAGCCATCAGACTAAACCTACACTTCCAACTTACCATTTCTGAGAGAGAACCACCTACTCATGTGTTGAGGCCAAGATATTCCATTCCTACCATATGAATCTTGATGTCTAGCCTTCCCCAAGTTGCTTTCCACTCAAATCTTCTTTCCACCAGATCTAAAACCTATGAGAGAGAGTTGAGTGTTGGGGAGACTATCATTTGAAGCACAAGAGCAAGGAGTTCATCATCAATGCACCATTTGTTACTTCTTGGAGAGTGGTGTCTCCTAGATTGGCTAGGTGTCACTTGGGAGCCTCCGACAAGATTGTGGAGTTGAACCAAGGAGTTTGTAAGGGCAAGGAGATCGCCTACTTCGTGAAGATCTACCGCTAGTGAGGTAAGTCCTTCGTGGGCGACGGCCATGGTGGGATAGACAAGGTTGCTTCTTCGTGGACCCTTCATGGTGGAGCCCTCCGTGGACTCGCGCAACTGTTACCCTTCGTGGGTTGAAGTCTCCATCAACGTGGATGTACGATGGCACCACCTATCGGAACCATGCCAAAAACATCCGTGTCTCCAATTGCGTTTGAATCCTCCAAACCCTTCCCTTTACTTTCTAGCAAGTTGCATGCTTTAATTTCCGCTGCCTATATACTCTTTGCATGCTTGCTTGAATTGTGTGATGATTGCTTGACTTGTCCTAACATAACTAAAATCTGCCAAACTCTAAAATTGGGAAAAGGTTAAGTTTTTAATTGGTCAAGTAGTCTAATCACCCCCCCTCTAGACATACTTCAAGGTCCTACAAGTGGTATCAGAGCCTTGGTCTCCATTTGCTTTGATTTCCATAGCTTTTGGTGGTCATAGCCTTGGTTTCACAACCTAGGAGAGTATGGCATCTAGCGAGGGAAATTATCACCGTAGAGGTCCTTACTTTGATGGGACTAATTTTGCTAGTTGGAAGCATAAGATGAAAATGCATATTCTCGGACATAACCCCGCCATTTGGGCAATTATTTGTATTGTCTTGCAAGGTGAATTCTTTGACGGGAGAGAGCCGAACCGTGAAGCTAATGTGGAAGAATTGAAGATGCTGCAATACAACGCTCAAGCTTGTGATATCATCTTCAACGGATTGTGCCCCGAAAAATTCAACAAAATCAGCCGTCTTGAGAATGCAAAGGAAATTTGGGATACTTTGATTGATATTCACTATGGTACCGAATCCGTCAAGGAATCCAAGTTGGATGTGCTCCAAAGTGAGCTTGACAAGTTCAAAATGAAGGATGGTGAAGGTGTCGCTAAAATGTACTCTAGGCTTGCTCTTATCACAAATGAGATTGCCGGCTTAGGGAGTGAAGAGATGACCGACAAATTCATCATCAAGAAGATCCTAAGAGCATTGGATGGAAAGTATGATACCGTGTGCACATTGATCCAAATGATGCCAAACTACAAAGATCTCAAGCCAACGGAAGTCATTGGAAGAATTGTTGCTCATGAGATGTCACTCAAGGATAAGGAGGAACTTCACAACAAGTCAAGTGGTGATTACAAAGCCTCAAGTGAAGCCCCCACATCATCAAGTGAGAAACAAACCTTCAATGAAGAATTGAGCCTAATGGTGAAGAACTTCAACAAATTCTACAAGAGTAGATGCAAAGAAAGAAGCTCCAAGTCAAGGTATTACAATGACAAAAGATCTTCGCAATTGCTACAATTGTGGGAGACCCGGACACTATTCCAATGAGTATACGACACCCTACAAAAGAAGAGAAGATTCTCCAAGAAGAAGAAGCAAAAGAGAAGAATAACCACCAAGAGAGAGGAGGAGTAGAGATGATCGTTATGAAGGAAGACCCTCACGGAGAAGCAAGGATTCGAAGAGGAAGGACAAGTCATCAAGGAGCTACACAAAACGAAGACATCAAGCTCATGTTGGTGAATGGGTATCCGGCTCTGACTCCGACAATCACTCCGAGAGAAGCTATCACTCCGACTGCGAATATACTCAAGATGAAGGTGTTGCCGGTATAGCACTTGTGTCTACCAACTCCTACGGCATATTTGATTCACCAAATGAAGGAATTGGAAGATGCTTCATGGCCAAAGGTCCAAAGGTAACACATCCTGAGTATGTTGATTTCAATAGTGATGAAGATGACTTGCTTGTGGATGATGATTTACTTGTACTCTAGTGATGAATACTATGATGAAACGTCAATTAATCATGCTAATCAAGATAAAATGAATGACAATGATAAGGAGAAGATTGAGCTTCTAACTAAAGAACTAAACACTCTTAAGTTAGCTCATGAAACTATCTTCGAAGATCATCGAGAACTTTTAAGGGCTCATGAGAAGTTACGCTTTGAAAAGCTCAATCTTGAGCAAGAGCATGAGTTCTTAAAAGCAATCAATGATGATCTCCATAAGAAAAGTTCTTCTTACATTGCCAAGCGTTTACTCTTATCTACATACATGCCTCAAGTCAAGTCTAGCAACAAGTACAAGAAAGATACTTCCTCTAGTAGTAACAATAATAATGTCAAATCCAATATTGTTGCTTCTAGTAGTTCTCTTGATTCCACTAATGATTCTCTTAGCCAAGTTACACTTGAGCAAGAAAATAGCTTATTGAAGGGAATTATAGAGAAAGGTGTTTACAAGAGCCTTGCCGGGAGTAAGCAATTCGAGGAAATTGTACGCAAGCAAGGAAGACACCGGAAGAATCAAGGTGTTGGTTTTGAACGAAAGTTCAATGCCAATGGAGTTGAGTGGGAAGAAGATCAATACCCCAAGACGAAGTTTGTTCCTCAGCAAGAGAAGTATGATCCTACTTCCTTCAAGGGAACACAAGCCCAAGATGATCTTCCACCACAAGACCACAAGAACAAAGGCAAGGACAAGCTTCAAAAAGAGATTGATGCATTTGAAGAAGCACCTAAAGCCTCGTTCAAGTGGGTTCCTAAGACTACGTCAAGTTCTACTTCATCAAGTACAACTACAACTCCAAGGATTCCCATCAAGATGATGTGGATCCCGAAGAAGAAGAACTAGAGAGTTCTTGAGGGTGACTCCGCCAACATTCTTCACTCATATCATTATGGAAAGAACAAGTGCAATCAACTTCCACATCTTGCACTAGTTCAAGGAGTCACAAACCCTCATGTTGGTAAGGCAAGGGACAAGGTAACCTAATGATTTCATGGACATCATCTTGTGTGTGCTTCACTCTATGTCTATGGATATTCTTGGTTGTTCCTTGTGGGACTAACCCATGTAGGTAAGTTGAAAGTGCAACTCACTCCAAAGGATTGCTCCAAATGATCTACATCAACATTGAGAATCCACATCTTCAATACCTACATGAAGTCATCATCGAATAACCCAAGGTTAGTTCATACCTCTAAGGGGGGATCTCACATCTAGGGGAGCTTAACTCTAAGAATTGAGTCAAAGCAACTCTAATGGTGTGAACACATCAATGCATTATGTAAAAGTGGTAACCCCACTTGAGCTTAAATGATGAGTATGACCTATGATCAAATGTTTTTCATTTGACTCCTAAGTCAATATCCTCATATATAGGTGACCTAGTCATCGCCAATTGTTTGATAGATGCTAGAATTGGTTGTGCATGCTTTGCCACATATTTAATTTGCCATCTTATTGTGTGAGCATGTTGGTGCATATTTTACTCATTCAAGGACATCCACTTGTTGTTTTGATTGATTGGCTTCTTTCCTTTTTGCCAAGTGGATGGACAAGAATGCCTAAGAACCTTCTCTAGCTATCTATGCTTTTCTCGTCTCAAACTCTATTCATGCTACATCACAAAATTTGATCAAGTCAGATTCGAACCACTCTGTGTGAGGAGCACTCGGAGTCCCCGATTCGTCATAGACTTAAACTTCCAAAACTTCTTTGTGATTCTCGGTCTGACTGATTCCTACATTTCAGTCCTACCGAGATCATTAAGTTGATCTAAGTTTTCAATCTCGGTGCAACCGATTTGAACTTTTCGGTCACACCGAGTTGCTGTAACTGTACACAGTTATGCATCTCGGTGCCACCGAGTTGTTCCACTCGGTCACACCGACAGGGTCGGGCTATATATAGTCACAGGCAAAAATTTGAAAATTCCTCCGAACCCCTTCGCCCGCGCAATAGCTTGCTCTTCCATCCCAGGTCTCCAGATCGTCCCCTCGTCACCAGCCGCCTCCTGTCGCTGGTCTCCGCCGCCGTCAACGGATATCGCCCCTGCCATTGCCGCCGTAGCGAGTTCATCGCCAAGCTAGGGTATGGACTCGCTCACTGTGCTATCCTCGTCCGATTCCTAGCACATTGTGTTCTTATTGATTCTTGCCACGATTGAAACACTCCTATCCAGTCTATGCAGTCCGTAGATTAGATGAGATTCAAAATTTTAGGGTTAGGTTTCTGCCGAAACCATCTTGGACCCACCGAGTTGAAAAACTCAGTCCCACCGATTTGGCTTATGCCATTGCACTAGTAACTCTCGGTCTGACCGAGAATTGCTAATCGGTGCGACCGATTTTAGGACTTTGTGAAACCCTAACAGTCTCGGTGCCACCAAACTGTGACTCGGTCCAACCGAGTTCATCAGTTTAGGTTCCAAAACTGCTTCGGTATCACCGAGTTTGAAAATCGGTTGATCCGAAATGCTTTCTATGGAAAACTAAAACTGAATTTTTGAATCATTCTTTTGCAAAAAATCTCTGCATTTTGTGATGCTCATCCACTCTATCTCATCTGTAACTCTTCACAGGGTCAGCAGTCAGTGTTTGCAGCATGTCAGACCAGAGTGACAGCCAAAATAGGTCAGAAGAGCAGATTGACATGAGCAAGGGCACTAGTCCCTCAAGTTCTTTAGATGATGGAAACAGAAGCACTCCTAGCAACCTGCCTAAGGCTGCTACCAGGCAAAGGAGGAAGAGAACTTCAGACTCTGAAGATGAGGACTATGTGGCAGCTGAAGATGAGGCTACTTCCAAGAAAGTAGTGCTCAAAAAGGAATATGGCTCAGCAAAGAATACAAAGCCTGGTGTCGGTGTCAAAACCGGCGGATCTTGGGTAGGGGGTCCCGAACTGTGCAGCTAGGCGGATGGTAATAGGAGACAAGGGACACGATGTTTTACCTAGGTTCGGGCCCTCTTGATGGAGGTAAAACCCTACGTCCTGCTTGATTGATATTGATATTGTGGATGTTTACAAGAGTGGATCTACCACGAGATCAAGGAGGCTAAACCCTAGAAGCTAGCCTATGGTATGATTGTAATGGTTGTTGTTGTGTCCTACGGACTAGAGCCATCCGGTTTATATAGACACCGGAGAGGGCTAGGGTTACATAGAGTCGGTTACAATGGTAGGAGATCTACATATCCGTATCGCCAAGCTTGCCTTCCATGCCAAGGAAAGTCCCATCCGGACACGGGACGAAGTCTTCAATCTTGTATCTTCATAGTCTTGGAGTTTGGTCGATGATGATAGTCCGGCCGATGATAGTTCGGCTGATGATGGTAGTCCGGCTATCTGGACACCCCCTAATCCAGGACTCCCTCAGTAGCCCCTGAACCAGGCTTCAATGACGATAAGTCCGGCGCGTATATTGCTTGGCATTGCAAGGCGGGTTCCTCCTCCGAATGATAGAAGATTGTGAACACTAGGATAGTGTCCGGCTCTGCAAAGTAAATTCCACATTCCACCGTAGAGAGAATAATATATACACAAGTTCAATCTGCTGACGTTTTTTGCGGCATGATGTCACACCACTACCAAGCCATTACTTGAATCGTTTTTTACTCTACCGCCTCAGCGCATTTAGCGAAGTGGTTTCCTTGGCACGTCTTGTTGAAGCAGAGATCGTGTTCCCCCTTAATCTGGGATTCTCATCAATACGGACGTGGGTAACCCAACCGCGCCCGTCGCCACGCCCCCTCTATCGAAGGCGGGTCTCGAACGGTCACGGAGACGGCTCTTGGTATTTTCCCTCTTTATAACGGGACCAATGCTCGTTTCTTTTCTTCAATCCTCCATCGAATCCTCTTTCCGCTCCAAGTTCCAGCACCTAGAGCTCCAGATTCGAGCGCTTCGGACCTTCAATAATGTCTGGTTCCGACCTCCAGGGC
This sequence comes from Triticum dicoccoides, assembly GCF_002162155.2. Classification (NCBI taxonomy): domain Eukaryota; kingdom Viridiplantae; phylum Streptophyta; class Magnoliopsida; order Poales; family Poaceae; genus Triticum; species Triticum dicoccoides. Next base: position 39,814,282 of record NC_041389.1, read on the forward strand.
CGGTGGATGCCCTCTTCCGTCACGGAGGAGGACGTGCTAAAGCTGCGGGAGGCCAAGTACCTGACTTACGAGATTTCGCACAGGTTGCCTGCCGGAGGGCAGGTCATCCCCACCCCCGAGCCCGGTGAGTATGTTGTTTTTGTATCCCACCTCCATCGGGGTTTAGGCTTCCCGACGGATCCTTTTGTGAGAGGGCTCATGTTTTACTATGGGTTGGAATTCCACGATTTGGCTCCGGAGTCCATCCTCCACATCTCCGCATTCATCGTCGTCTGCGAAGCCTTCCTCCGCGTCACCCCTCACTTCGGCCTGTGGCTGAAGACCTTCAATGTGGCGCCGAAGATGATCGGGGGGCGTCAAGCGGAGTGCGGCGGGGCGGCCATCAGTAGGAGGGCCGATGCCCCGTGGCCCGCAGGCTCCTTCCAAGAGGAGCTCGGCTTGTGGCAGCAAGAGTGGTTCTATATCACCGTTCCGAGGGGCCGCAAACAAAAGCCGCCGCCTTTATTCCGCCCGGGACCTCCACAACGGTTGATGTCGTGGGTCAACCAAGGGCTCAACTGGGGGCCGTCAAAGGACGTGCCCCTACTGCAGGGTCGGATTCGAGATCTCCAGGCGAGGGAGATCGATCTGGTCGTGGTGCAGGTTATGCTGATCAGGCGTCACTTGCCCTGCAAACGCCGTCCTCTCCGACTATGGGAATTTAATCCGGAGGGACCGCGGATTCTTCAACACTTCATGGGTATGACACCCCTGGAGATGTACAAGTTATTCTTCGGATCGCAAGAGGCGCGTCCGGAATTGACCGAGGATGCTGGCCTAAGCTGCAATCGCCCGGATACTCTAGTAAGTAGCTCCGAGTCTGGACATATCATTTGTTTGCCTTTTGATGATTCGCCTTACGACCAATCTCCTTCTAAACAGGAGTGGATAGCGGGAGCAAAATTAATATGGTGTCCGGCCCCCCTCCCAGAGACCGCTCCGGATTCCGTGCTGGTCCGGATGTTGGAGGTTGCGCCTTCAGAGGAAGGCGAAGGGGAAAGTGGAAAAGCTACTGCCTCGCCTAAGGAGGATCTTGAAAGAGGGGGGATCGAGAATCCCTCCCTCCAAGGGGAGAAGAGGATTGCCTCCGAGAACCCGGGGGCCAAAGCCCCTAAGCGGGGGAAGAAATCTTCACCAGAGGGTCCTGCGTCCGGAGAGGCCCCGGCCGCACAGTCTCCCCTAAAGGATCAGCCCTCCAACGAGCCGTAAGTAGAAAGAAAGGATTTTTATAATAAAGGACATCCCTTTTTGTGCTTCTGAGGATAACTAAAGTTTTTACCTTGTAGTTTGGATCTCCGTCCTTCGCAAATGAGCTCGTCCTCGGGGGACCTTCGTCCGGAGATGATGGAGAGCGAGACGCCTCCGTCCGGGGCGCCGTCGGATAGGGCGGACGAGCCTGAAGTGTCGTCGCGGAGGGAGCCCCCAGGTTTGGCGAAGCCGGATAGTTCGGCGCCAACTGGTGTTCGGCTGAAGGATCTGCTTGAGAAGGCGTCTATCTCAGAAGATCACCACGCATTGATGAGCATGGTGATTGAAAGGATTTCGTCCGCCGAAGGCGGGTTGCATAATGCCGTCAGGAGTTTGCTGGCGGGGTTCGAGGTACGTAAAAATGACACACCTTTTAACAGTTTTGCATATAGAATGCGCCCTGTAAAGATAGTAGCCCCTGAGACTCGGTAGGTTATCGAAATCGACAGCGTGCCGAGGATCAAAATCGCAGGTTTAAATTTCCGCCGTGCTGATGCAGGTGGCGGGTCGTCCGGGGGCCAGCCGGACTGATGGAGTTGCTGAACTAAAGCGGCAACTCGCTGTTGCGGATGCGGACATCACGCTGGTCAACAGGAGACTTGATGAGTCGCAAGGTAAGTGTTTCTGTGCGGTCACTTGGTAAGGGAGCCGAAGCCAGCTCCTTACAACATGTGCGTGAAATGCAGATAGTGCCGCTGCTGTGGAGAGCCTTCGGGCCGAACTTGCTCAAGCCAAGGAGCAGGCCAGAAGGAGTAATGCGCGGCCTCGAGGGCGGCCGAGGAGTTAGCGGCCGAAAGGGCCGCACACTACCGAAGCAGGGAGGAGATGGCCGAAATGGCCGTAAAGTTAAAAGATGCTACCGACCGTAATGAGGCTCTTGGGAAGGAGCGCCTAGCGGGGCAAGAAGACCTGGAGAAGGCCACCGCCGAAGCCAAGGATGCCCGCTCTGCAATGCGGGCTATAAAGGAAGAGCTGCGCCAGGCCGGAGAAATTGTAGCTGGCAAGCCTTTTCTGCTGCGCTGAAGGTTTACGGACCCAAAGTATGCTCAGCTGGGCCAACTGTGGGGTCCAGAGGACCCTTTTATGGACTTAGCAGCGAGTGCGACGGAAGTCGTTGTGCATTTTCGAAGCCAGAAGGATCACAAGACGGAAGAGCTGTTTTGGTCTCAATTCCATAGTCCGGAGTGTTCACTTCCGCTGACCGACCGTTTGGCCGAGTGGGCTGAGCTAAATAGGTTGTCCGGGCTTGCTATGACGGATATAGTGACCCATGTCTGGCCGGATAGGCACAAGCCGAAGAGTTACTTTGGCTTATTGCAGCAATTTCTTGGAGCGGTGCCGCATATCAAGGCAATGAAGCGGTCGGCCTGCATAGAGGGTGCGCAGATGGCACTCGCTCGTGTGAAGACACATTGGACAGAGATGGATGCCACCGCTGTTGCGACCCCGGGTTCGGACGATAACCGGTTACCCGCCAAGCACTATTTTGGCGAAGTGCTGCGTGGTGCTCGTGTAATAGAGTCGCAGTGCTCAAAAAATGTTACGTTCGAATGAACGTTTTTATGATGTAAATTTTTTTTATCATGTAAGCGCCTTTTAGACTTGTGCGTTCAAGTAATAGAATATCTCCTATGCGGCCGTTCATGTATATGTGTGTATAACCTGAAAGATGGCAGTCGGCGGCTTCAGCCCCCATGCACAAGGTGCGGGGGTGTTCGCAAAAAATAGCGCGTTTTCACACTTAATCCGACGTCTCGGTCCTGTAAAGGAGGTGGTAGCGTAGCAAACGAGGCAACCGGACTATAATGCTTTATCACTTTCACTTAGCCATGGAGTTCGAGGGTGGGGCTACGACATAGCCCCTGGGGGCACCGCGCTCTCCGAATTTGGGGCGCGTATGTGCCTGACCGGGAAACGGCCCTTCGTCAAAGTGGAGAATTCTAAACATTCCCATGGTCGATCGAGTGGTTGACCAGTCTCTCGCTGTATCATGACAGTCAGTTTTCGGCTTTCTCTACTGAGGTGCTCACCCAGCCGAACTGGGGCACAATCGCAGTAGTTCTCCTGGAGCCGCGTTAGCCGATGATACAGAACGTAAGGCAGCAAAACACAGGAGCCGGGCAAACCCAACATTTGACCAAAGACATGATTCGGAGCTGATGCATATAAGGCCTAACTCGAGACGCCGAACACTCCCAAAGGTGTTCGGTCTTTACAATAGCGGGCAAAACAATGCCCTAAGCCCCTTGTGTCCAGGTACGGGCAAGTTCTTCTGGCGCGGCCGATGCCAAAACGCCAGTCTCCACTCTGGTTATAATGAGAAACCAGGGGAATATAGCAACAAGAGACAGTAAGAAAGGTTTACGTAGGGTCTTAGTCTGAAAAGAGTCCTTGCAACGGGTCCCTACTGCACGTCTGCGCCTGTGTCTCCGTTGTGCCGTATCCTGGACGGGTGTGCACGCTGTTCATCTGTAAAAAGAGAGGAACTTAGTTTGAAAAGAGATCGTGCGAGAAAGTGCATAAAAAATTGAAATATAGATTAATAAAGCTGAGCCTATGCTAGCTCATTATGGCTTATATGTACAAACCCTTGTGAAGGGGTGTGCGGCTAGGTAGCCCCTAGCTTATGTATTCCGGACTCGTCCAGCCGTGTCCGGGGTCTCAGGCGACCTTTTAATGAAATGATGCCACGTGGACCGGGCATTTTAAGCGTAAGAGACGCGTAATGTGATATTGCATTGAAGCGGACGAAAGCTTCACGTCCCAGTAGTGCTTGATAGCAACTTTTGAATGGGGCGACATGAAATGTTAGCTTTTCTCGTCGGAAGTTGTCAGGTGACCCGAACATAACTTCTAGTAATAAAGAACCTGTGCACCTGGCGTAAGGGCCTGGTGCCACTCCTTTGAAGGAAGTGCGGCTATGTCAAATTGTAGTAGGGTCTATCCCCATCCTGCGGATTGTGTCCGGATACAGCAGGTTTAAGTCACTGCCGCCGTCCATCAGAACTTGCGTAAATCGCAGTCCGTCTATTATGGGATCCAATATTAGAGCAGTCCATCCTGCGTTCCGGATACTTCTGGAATAATCTCGATGGTCGAAAGTGATTGGTTTTGACATCCAATCCCGGTGTTCCGCTGGGGTGGACCGTTCGACACTTGTCTTAGTGAGTGCCGTGTTGTATTTCCGAACTATCACATGAAGTGAGTTTACTGTTTTGACTTCTTGTGGGAAAGTCTTCTGACTTCCGGTGCTCTGCTGGTGGGGTTCGTCATCGTCCTCGCTTGGCGCATCGAGCCCCTTGTGTCCGGCGTTGAGTCTGCCGGACTGTTTAAAAACCCAACAATTTCGGTTGGTATGGTTTGCAGGCCTTCCGGAGGTACTGTGGATTTGACATATCCGATCTAAAATTTTGTTTAAATTTGATAGCTCGTCGCTGTTGTCCTTAAGAGGCAGTGTTTTATTGTTTGGCCGCGAGCTTTTGAATCCGGCGTTGACCGTCGTGCTCTTTGGGCTTCTTTCTTTATTCCGGCGCTTATCTTTCCTGTGCCGTGATTTTCCGTTTCCATCTCTGATCTTGGGTGTACTCGGGTCACTGGTGCTGCATCTTGCTAGCCAGCTGTCTTCTCCTGCGCAAAAGCGCGTCATGAGGCTTGTTAGCCGGCCATTGTTCTTGGCTTCTCTTGGCCGAGGTGTCTGGCGAGCCATTCGTCTCGGATGTTGTGTTTGAAAGCCGCTAAGGCTTCCGCGTCCGGGCAGTCGACTATTTGGTTCTTTTTGGTAAGGAACCTGTTCCAGAATTTGCGCGCTGACTCTCCGGGCTGTTGAGTTATATGACTTAGATCGTCGGCATCCGGAGGGCGAACATAAGTCCCTTGAAAATTTGCTCTAAATGCATCCTCAGGCTCTTCCCAACTTCCAACAGTATTTTCTGGGAGGCTTTTAAGCCAATGCCGAGCTGGCCCTTTGAGCTTGAGGGGTAGATATTTTATGGCGTGGAGATCGTCTCCTCTAGCCATGTGTATGTGTAGTATGTAATCTTCTATCCAGACTCCTGGGTCTGTTGTGCCGTCGTATGCCTCTATGTTTATGGGTTTGAACCCTGCTGGAAATTCATGATCCAGCACCTCATTGGTAAAACATAGCGGGTGTGCGGCGCCCCTGTGTTTGGGTGTGCCGTTGTCTTCGAACACTTGTTGTGTTATGTTACTTCCTGGGGCCTTCTTTTTTGGCCCGTAGATGGACCTGGTTGAGCCGTCTATCTTCCCAGGATCATAAGTTGGCTTGTGTGCGGCGCCGCTTGTCGCTTTTGGCCTGTCATCTGGCCGTTTATCCGGCCAGGCGGCCTCTTTATTTTTTGACTGTGAGGGCTCTATGGCTTCCTCGTCAAATTCTGGCAGCAGCTTGCGCTTCGGGTAGCTCTTTGTTTGATGGCCATTGCCATATTTGTCTGCGGTCTTGAGTATTTTGCTCCACTTCATTCTGAGTATGTCTTCCGCTGTTTTGAGCTTTCATTTTTCCTTCTTCAAACTTCTTGCAGTGGCGACGAGTCTTTTGTGAAGGTTCTTATGCTCCGGTGGTGTGTCCGGACTGTTGATTGCTCCGTGAAGGGGTTGATTATCCGGTTTGTCCTATTCGTCGTCCGCTGGTTTGCCCTGCTCTATCGCTGGGTCGTTAGGAATGCTGCTCTGATCGAGGCGGGACTTAGGGCGGCGTCTATGTCGCCGTTTTGGTTGTTTATCGGCGGGATTATCCTCTGCCGCGTCCCGTTGTTCCTCGGTATCGCTTCCCTTTGGGGTGTCCACCATATGTATGTCATGTGACGAGGTGGCCTTCCAGTGCCCTGTAGGCGCTAGTTCTTGATTGTCTCCGGCATCATCGTCCATACTGTTGATGTCTTCGGAGTCGTAGTTTAGCACGTCGGCTAGATCGTCGACGGTGGCTACGAAGTGGGTGGTGGGTGGGTTCTGAATTTCTTCATTGTCCGCGTCCCGACCACCCTGGCCGTAGTTCGGCCAAGGCTCTCCGGATATCGATAGATGCTTCAGCGAATTTAAGATATCGCCGAAGGGTGAGTGCTGAAAGATGTCCGCAGCGGTGAATTCCATGATCGGCGCCGAATCGGATTCGACTGGCAGGGGCGCAGGGGGTTCGGAGTCCAGCAGGGAGTCCAGCACCTCGGAGTCATGTGCTTTATGCGGGACAAGGTAAGTGTTCGGCTCCATCGCCGTAGAAGTTGCAGCTCCCGAGGCGGTGTCCAGCCATCCGTCCTCGATCTGAGTGATCGGCTCCGGACTATGGGTCAGAGCGGATTCGTGTGCGGCCTCCAAGGTGCTGTCCGGCGGCAGAGTTAGGTCGTGCCCATCGTGACAGCGCGGCACGCTCGGTTGTGGCTCAGATCCATCGAAGATCAAGTCCCCACGGATATCGGTCGTGAAGTTTAGGCTTCCAAACCTGACCTGACGGCCAGGGGCGTAGCTTTCGATCTGCTCCAGATGGCCAAGTGAGTTGGCCCGCAGTGCGAAGCCGCCGAATACGAAGATCTGTCCGGGGAGAAAAGTCTCACCCAGGACTACGTCGTTGTCGATTGAAGAGGCCATCAAGCCTATCGGTTACGACACAGAGGAACTCTCAATGAAAGCACCAATGTCGGTGTCAAAACCGGCGGATCTCGGGTAGGGGGTCCCGAACTGTGCGTCTAGGCGGATGGTAACAAGAGACAAGGGACACGATGTTTTACCCAGGTTCGGGCCCTCTTGATGGAGGTAAAACCCTACGTCCTGCTTGATTGATATTGATATTGTGGATGTTTACAAGAGTGTATCTACCACGAGATCAAGGAGGCTAAACCCTAGAAGCTAGCCTATGGTATGATTGTAATGGTTGTTGTTGTGTCCTACGGACTAGAGCCATCCGGTTTATATAGACACCGGAGAGGGCTAGGGTTACATAGAGTCGGTTACAATGGTAGGAGATCTACATATCCATATCGCCAAGCTTGCCTTCCACGCCAAGGAAAGTCCCATCCGGACACGGGACGAAGTCTTCAATCTTGTATCTTCATAGTCTTGGAGTCCGGTCGATGATGATAGTCCGGCCGATGATAGTTCGGCTGATGATGGTAGTCCGGCTATCCGGACACCCTCTAATCCAGGACTCCCTCACCTGGCCTCAATAAGAAAGTTCCTGCCAAGAGGACACCTATGCCCAAGGACAGAAGGTCCACTCAAGTGCCAGAACAGACTGAACCCAAAGAGGCACCTAAAAAGAAAGTCACATCTTCCAAACCCAAGAAAGTTCCCACTGGAGAAACAATGAAGTTTACCATTGAATCAGAGGATGAAGGTGCTCAGGACAAGAAGAAGAAGAGAGCAAGAACCACAACTGCCCAGGTTCTTGGAAATCCCTCTATGAGAAGAGATTCTGAAGAGGAAGAAGAGGTTGCTGCACCAGCACCCAAGGCACCAAAGCTTATGGGTGATGCTATTAGATCAGGGGCTGCAACATCTAAGCCCAAGGAAGCACCCAAAGCTGCCCCCAAGGCCAAGCTTGCACCAAAGAGGAATACTAGGAATATTCCAGCTGCTGAGAAGAACAAGGCCCCAGTGCCTAATGTTGCTGATGAGGAAGAAGAAGAAGGACAGGTCCTAAGGAAGCTCAAGCCCAAGATACCAGACCACAATGATGCCCATCCTGTGGCTGAGGACATGAGGATCAGGAAGGACTCAGGGTTGAGGATATGGAGGATGGAAGATCCATATGCCTCAAGGAGAAGAACTGTTGTTGACTACAGGTTCCATACAAAGGAACAGCAGGACTTCAATGAGACAATCTTGTTGGATAAGAAGCCCATAGTATGTGATATGAGGTGGGTCGACTGGACCTACATCAAGGACAATGAAGAGCACTATCCTGGAGTGCAAGAAAGTTTTGTTGCTTGTGGAGTTGCTGATTTTGTTGGGCAAAAGCTCACCAACTGGAATGATGAACTTATCATGCAATTCTACTCCACAGCACACTTCTATCCAGATGGGAGGATAGTTTGGATGTCAGAAGGCACCAGGTACCAGTCAACTGTTGAAGAATGGGCAAGTCTGATCAATGCCCCAAAGGAAAATGAAGATGACCTGGACATTTATGCCAAGAAGAAGATGGACCACAATTCCATGGCACACATGTACAAGGAGATCCCAGACAAAGTTGTAGAGACACATAAGTTTGGATCAGTCCACTTCCTTCTGTCAGGGCTGCCAACTATCAATTGGATCCTAAGGCACACCTTGTTGCCTAAGTCTAGTGACCACAACATGATCAGAGGGCATGCCATCAACATGTTGCATTTGTTTGATGTGCCACAGAAATTCAAAGTCATGAGCCTTATGATTGAAACCATTAAGAGGACTGCAGTAGATCAGAAGAGGAGCTGTGGATTGTTGGGGAACGTAGTAATTTCAAAAAAAATCCTACGTACACGCAAGATCATGGTGATGGCATAGCAACGAGAGGGGAGAGTGTTGTCCACGTACCCTCGTAGACCGTAAGCGGAAGCGTTATGACAACGCGGTTGATGTAGTCGTACGTCTTCACGATCCGACCAATCCAAGTACCGAACGTACGGCACCTCCGAGTTCAGCACACGTTCAGCTCGATGACGATCCCCGGGCTCCGATCCAGCAAAGCTTCGGGGATGAGTTCCGTCAGCACGACGGCGTGGTGACGATGATGATGCTCTACTGGCGCAGGGCTTCGCCTAAACTCCGCGACGATATGATCGAGGTGGAATATGGTGGAGGGGGGCACCGCACACGGCTAAGGAACGATCCGTAGATCAACTTGTGTCTTATGTGGTGCCCCCCTGCCCCCGTATATAAAGGAGGGAGGGGGAGGTACGGCCGGCCCCCTTGGGGTGCGCCTGGAGGAGTCCTACTCCCACCGGGAGTAGGATTCCCCCCTCATGCCTTGGTGGAGAAGGAAAGAGGGGAGGGGAAAGAGGAAAGGGGGGCGCCGCCCCCCCCTTCCTTGTCCTATTCGTACTAGGGGGGAGGGGGAGCGCGGCCTGCCCTGGCCGGCCCTCCTCTTCTCCCTCATGGCCCACTAAGGCCCATTAACCCCCGGGAGGGTTCCGGTAACCCCCCGGTGTTCCGATAAAATCCCAATTTCACCCGGAACCTTTCCGATGTCCAAACATAGGCTTCCAATATATCAATCTTTATGTCTCGATCATTTCGAGACTCCTCGTCATGTCCGTGATCACATCCGGAACTCCGAACAAACTTCGGTACATCAAAACTTATAAACTCATAATAAAACTGTCATCGTAACGTTAAGCGTGCGGACCCTACGGGTTCGAGAACTATGTAGACATGACCTAGAACTATTCTTGGTCAATAACCAATAGCGGAACCTGGATGCCCATATTGGTTCCTACATATTCTACGAAGATCTTTATCGGTCAAACCGCATAACAACATACGTTGTTCCCTTTGTCATCGGTATGTTACTTGCCCGAGATTTGATCGTCGGTATCCAATACCTAGTTCAATCTCGTTACCGGCAAGTCTCTTTACTCGTTCCATAATGCATCATCCCGTAACCAACTCATTTGGTCACATTGCTTGCAAGGCTTATAATGATGTGCATTACCGAGAGGGCCCAGAGATACCTCTCCGACAATTGCAGTGACAAAACCTAATCTCGAAATACGCCAACTCAACATGTACCTTCGGAGACACCTGTAGTACTCCTTTATAATCACCCAGTTATGTTGTGACGTTTGGTAGTACCCAAAGTGTTCCTCCGGTAAACGGGAGTTGCATAATTCTCATAGTTACAGGAACGTGTATAAGTCATGAAGAAAGCAATAGCAATATACTAAACGATCAAGTGCTAGGCTAATGGAATGGGTCATGTCAATCACATTATTCTCCTAATGATGTGATCCCATTAATCAAATGACAACACATGTCTATGGTTAGGAAACATAACCATCTTTGATTAATGAGCTAGTCAAGTAGAGGCATACTAGTGATTATATGTTTGTCTATGTATTCACACATGTATCATGTTTCCGGTTAATACAATTCTAGCATGAATAATAAACATTTATCATGAAATAAGGAAATACATAATAACTTTATTATTGCCTCTAGGGCATATTTCCTTCAGTCTCCCACTTGCACTAGAGTCAATAATCTAGTTCACATCGCTATGTGATTTAACACCAATATTCACATCCGCATGTGATTAATACCCATAGTTCACATCATCATGTGATCAACACCCAAAGGGTTTACTAGAGTCAATAATCTAGTTCACATCGCTATGTGATTAACACCCAAAAGAGTACTAAGGTATGATCATGTTTTGCTCGTGAGAGAAGCTTAGTCAACGGGTCTGTCATATTCAGAGCCGTATGTATTTCGCAAATATTCTATGTCCACAATGCTCCGCACGGAGCTACTCTAGATAATTGCTCCCACTTTCAATATGTATCCAGATTGAGACTTAGAGTCATCTGGATTGGTGTAAAAGCTTGCATCGTTGTAACTTTTACGACAGGCTCTTTTATCACCTCCATAATCGAGAAACATCTCCTTAGTCCTCACTAAGGATATTCTTGACCCATGTCCAGTGATCTACTTATTAGATCAAAATTGTATTCCTTTACCAAACACAGAGCAAGGTATACAATAGGTCTGGTTCACAGCATAGCATACTTTATAGAACCTATGACTGAGGCATAGGGAATGATTTTTCATTCTCTTTCTATTTTCTGCAATGGTCGGGTCTTGAGTCTTACTCAACTTCACACCTTGTAACACAGGCAAGAACTCCTTCTTTGACTGTTCCATTTTGAACTATTTCAAAAATTTATCAAGGTATGTACTCATTGAAAAATCTTATCAAGCGTCTTGATCTATCTATATAGATCTTGATGCTCAATGTGTAAGCAGCTTCACCGAGGTCTTGCTTTGAAAAACTCTTATCCAAGTATCCTTTCATGCTATCCAGAATTTCCATATCATTTCCAATTAACAATATGTCATCCACATATAATATTAGAAAAGCTACAGAGCTCCCACTCACTTTCTTGTAAATACAGGCTTCTTCAAAAGTCTGTATAAAACCATATGCTTTGATCAACTCATCAAAGTATATATTCCAACTCCGAGATGCTTGCACCAGTCCATTGATGGATCGCTGGAGCTTGCACACTTTGTTAGCATCTTTAGGATTGACAAAAACTTTCTGGTTGCATCATATACAACTCTTCTTTAAGAATACCATTAAGGAATCCAGTTTTGTTTGTCCATTTGCCAGATTTCATAAAATGCGGCAATCGCTAACATGATTCAGACTTTAAGCATCGCTACGGGTGAGAAAGTCTCATCATAGTCAACCCTTGAACTTGTCGAAAACCTTTTGCAACAAGTCGAGCTTTATAGACAGTTACATTACCATCAGCGTCAGTCTTCTTCTTAAAGATCCATTTATTCTCAATGGCTTGCCGATCATCGGGCAAGTCCACCAAAGTCCACACTTTGTTCTCATACATGGATCCTATCTCAGATTTTATGGCCTCCAGCCATTTTGTGGAATCTGGGCTCATCATCGCTTCCTCATAGTTCGTAGGTTTATCATGGTCTAGTAACATGACTTTCAGAACAGGATTACCATACCACTTTGGTGCGGACCGTACTCTGGAAGACCTACGAGGTTCTGTAGTAACTTGATCTGAAGTTTCATGATCATCATCATTAGCTTCCTCAGTAATTGGTGTAGGAATCACTGGAACTGATTTCATTGATGAACTATTTTCCAATTCGGGAGAAGGTACAGTTACCTCATCAAGTTCTACTTTCCTCCCACTCACTTCTTTCGAGAGAAACTCCTTCTCTAGAAAGGATTCATTCTTTAGCAACGAATGTTTTTGCCTTCGGATCTGTGATAGAAGGTGTACCCAACAGTTTCCTTTGGGTATTCTATGAAGACGCACTTCTCCGATTTGGGTTCGAGCTTTATCAGGTTGAAAACCTTTTTCATATAAGCATCGCAACTCCAAGCTTTAAGAAACGACAACTTAGGTTTACTGCTAAACCATAGTTCATACGGTGTCGTCTCAACGGATTTAGATGGTGCCCTATTAAATGTGAATGCAGCTGTCTCTAATGCATAACCCCAAAACGATAGTGGTAAACCGATAAGAGACATCATAGATCGCACCATATCTAGTAAAGTACGATTACGACGTTCGGACACACCATTACATTGTGGTGTTCCAGATGGCGTGAGCTGTGAAACTATTCCACATTGTTTAGTTGAAGACCAAACTCGTAACTCAAATATTCATCTCGCGATCAGATCGCAGAAACTTTATTTTCTTGTTACGATGATTTCTCCACTTCACTCTGAAATTCTTTGAACCTTTCAACTATTTTAGACTTATGTTTCATCAAGTAGATATACCCATATCTGCTCAAATCATTTGTGAAAGTCAAAAAATAACGATACTTGCCACGAGCATCAACACTCATTGGATCGCATACATCGGTATGTATTATTTCCAATAAGTCAGTAGCTCATTCCATTGTTCCGGAGAACGGAGTTTTAGTCATCTTGCCCAATAGGCATGGTTCGCAAGCATCAAATGATTCATAACCAAGTGATTCCAAAAATCCATCTTTATGGAGTTTCTTCATGCGCTTTACACCGATATGACCCAAACGGCAGTGCCACAAATAAGTTGCACTATCATTATTAACTTTGCATCTTTTGGCATCAATATTATGAATATGTGTATCACTACGATCGAGATCCAACAAACTATTTTCATTGGGTGTATGACCATAAAAGGTTTTATTCATTTAAACAGAACAACAATTATTCTCTGATTTTAAATGAATAACCGTATTGCAATAAACATGATCAAATCATATTCATGCTCAACGCAAACGCCAAATAACATTTATTTAGGTTCAACACTAATCCCGAAAGTATAGGGAGTGTGCGATGATGATCATATCAATCTTGGAACCACTTCCAACACACATCGTCACTTCACCCTCAACTAGTTTCTGTTTATTCTGTAACTCCTGTTTTGAGTTACTAATCTTAGCAACCGAACAAGTATCAAATACTCAGGGGCTACTATAAACACTAGTAAAGTACACATCAATAACATGTATATCAAATATACCCTTGTTCACTTTGCCATCCTTCTTATCCACCAAATATTCAAGGCATTTCCGCTTCTAGTGACCTTTTCCTTTGCAGTATAATCACTCAATTTCAGGCTTTGGTCCAGCTTTGGGATTCTTCGCGGGAGTGACAACTTGCTTGCCATTCTACTTGAAGTTCCCCTTTCTTTCCCTTTGCCTTTTTTCTTGAAACTAGTGATCTTGTCAACCATCAACACTTGATGCTCTTTCTTGATTTCTACCTTCGTCGATTTCAACATCACAAAGAGCTCGGGAATTGCTTTCGTCATCCCTTGCATACTATAGTTCATCACAAAGTTCTACTAACTTGGTGATGGTGACTAGAGAATTCTGTCAATCACTATCTTATCTGGAAGATTAACTCCCACTTGATTCAAGCGATTGAAGTACCCAGACAATCTGAGCACATGCTCACTAGTTGAGCGATTCTCCTCCATCTTTTAGCTATAGAACTTGCTGGAGACTTCATATCTCTCAACTCGGGTATTTACTTCAAATATTAACTTCAACTCCTGGAACATCTCATATGGTCCATGACGTTCAAAACGTCTTTGAAGTCCCGATTCTAAGCCTTTAAGCATGGTGCACTAAACTATCAAGTAGTCATCATATTGAGCTAGCCAAACGTTCATAACGTCTGCATCTGCTCCTGCAATAGGTCTGTCACCTAGCGGTGCATTAAGGACATAATTCTTCTATGCAGCAATGAGGATAAACCTCAGATCATGGATCCAATCCGCATCATTGCTACTAACATCTTTCAACACAATTTTCTCTAGGAACATATCAAAATAAACATATGAAAGCAACAACGCAAGCAATTGATCTACAACATAATTTGCAAAATACTACCAGGACTAAGTTCATGATAAATTTAAGTTCAATTAATCATATTACTTAAGAACTCCCACTTAGATAGACATCTCTCTAGTCATCTAAGTGATCACGTGATCCAAATCAACTAAACCATGTCCGATCATCACGTGAGATGGAGTAGTTTCAATGGTGAACATCATTATGTTGATCATATCTACTATATGATTCACGCTCGACCTTTCGGTCTCCGTGCTCCGAGGCCATATCTGTATATGCTAGGCTCGTCAAGTTTAACCCGAGTATTCCGCGTGTGCAACTGTTTTGCACCCGTTGTATTTGAACGTAGAGCCTATCACACCCGATCATCATGTGGTGTCTCAGCACGAAGAACTTTCGCAACGGTGCATACTCAGGGAGAACACTTCTTGATAATTAGTGAGAGATCATCTTAAAATGCTACCGTCAATCAAAGCAAGATAAGATGCATAAAGTATAAACATCACATGCAATCAATATAAGTGATATGATATGGCCATCATCATCTTGTGCTTGTGATCTCCATCTTCGAAGCACCGTTGTGATCACCATCGTCACCGGCGCGACACCTTGATCTCCATCATAGCATCATTGTCGTTACGCCATCTATTGCTTCTACGACTATCGCTACCGCTTAGTGATAAAGTAAAGCAATTACAGGGCGTTTGCATTTCATACAATAAAGCGACAACCATATGGCTCCTGTCAGTTGCCGATAACTTTGGTTACAAAACATGATCATCTCATACAGTAAAATATCATCACGTCTTGACCATATCACATCACAACATGCCCTGCAAAAACAAGTTAGACGTCCTCTACTTTGTTGTTGCAAATTTTACGTGGCTGCTACGGGCTTAGCAATAACCATTCTTACCTACACATCAAAACCACAGTGATAGTTTGTCAAGTTAGTTATGTTTTAACCTTCGCAAGGACCGGGCGTAGCCACACTCGATTCAGCTAAAGTGAGAGAGACAGACACCCGCCAGCCACCTTTAAGCACAAGTGCTCGTAACGGTGAAACTAGTCTCGCGTAAGCGTACGCGTAATGTCGGTCCGGGCCGCTTCATCTCACAATACCGCCGAACCAAAGTATGACATGCTGGTAAGCAGTATGACTTGTATCGCCCACAACTCACTTGTGTTCTACTCGTGCATATAACATCAACGCATAAAACCTAGGCTCGGATGCCACTGTTGGGGAACGTAGTAATTTCAAAAAAATTCCTACGTACACGCAAGATCATGGTGATGGCATAGCAATGAGAGGGGAGAGTGTTGTCCATGTACCCTCGTAGACCGTAAGCGGAAGCGTTATGACAACGCGGTTGATGTAGTCGTACGTCTTCACAATCCGACCGATCCAAGTACCGAACGTACGGCACCTCCGAGTTCAGCACACGTTCAGCTCGATGACGATCCCCGGGCTCCGATCCAGCAAAGCTTCAGGGATGAGTTCCGTCAGCACGACGTTGTGGTGACGATGATGATGCTCTACCGGCGCAGGGCTTCGCCTAAACTCCGCGACGATATGATCGAGGTGGAATATGGTGGAGGGGGCACCGCACACGGCTAAGGAATGATCCGTAGATCAACTTGTGTCTTATGGGGTGCCCCCCTGCCCCCGTATATAAAGGAGGAAGGGGGAGGTGCGGCCGGCCCCCTTGGGGTGCGCCTGGAGGAGTCCTACTCCCACCGGGAGTAGGACTCCCCCCTCTTGCCTTGGTGGAGAAGGAAAGGGGAGAGGGGAAAGAGGAAAGGGGGGGGCGCCCCCCCCCCCTTCCTTGTCCTATTCGGACTAGGGGGGAGGGGGCGCGCGGCCTGCCCTGGCCGGCCCTCCTCTTCTCCCTCATGGCCCACTAAGGCCCATTAACCCCCGGGAGGGTTCCGGTAACCCCCGGTGTTCCGGTAAAATCCCGATTTCACCCGGAACCTTTCCGATGTCCAAACATAGGCTTCCAATATATTAATCTTTATGTCTCGATCATTTCGAGACTCCTCGTCATGTCCGTGATCACATCCGGAACTCCGAACAAACTTCGGTACATCAAAACTTATAAACTCATAATAAAACTGTCATCGTAACGTTAAGCGTGCGAACCCTACGGGTTCGAGAACTATGTAGACATGACCTAGAACTATTCTTGGTCAATAACCAATAGCGGAACCTGGATGCCCATATTGGTTCCTACATATTCTACGAAGATCTTTATAGGTCAAACCGCATAACAACATACGTTGTTCCCTTTGTCATCGGTATGTTACTTGCCCGAGATTTGATCGTCGGTATCCAATACCTAGTTCAATCTCGTTACCGGCAAGTCTCTTTACTCGTTCCGTAATGCATCATCCCGTAACCAACTCATTTGGTCACATTGCTTGCAAGGCTCCACATCCCAACCTTGCTGACCATAATCCGGTCAGGGCTCTCCTGATAAAGAGAGAGATTTTAGTAAATTCAGGATGTTGCCAAAGGGCGAGTGCTGAAAGATGTCCGTGGTGGTGAACTCCATGATCGGCGCCCGATCGGATTCGATCGGCAGGAGCGCGGAAGGTTCGGAGTCCGGAGGGGAGTCCGGCACCTTGGAGTCAAGAGCTTCGCAAAGAACAGGGATGGTGTTCGGCTCAATCGCCATAGAGATCGCAGCCCCCGAGGCAGTGTCCAGCCACCCGTCCTCGATCGGCGTAGTCGGCTCCGAGCTAAGGGTCGGAGCGGACACTGGTGCGACCTCCAGGGCACTGTCCGGCGGCAGAGCTAGATCATGCCCATCGTGATAGTGCGGCGCGCTTGGCTGTGGCTCGAACCCATTGAAGATCCCTCCAAGAACTCGACACCACCATGTGCAAGCCCCACGGTGGGCGCCAACTGTCGTGGAATTAACACGTCAGATATCCGTAGTGTCAGGACTTAGTCGCGAGGCCAATGCATCTATGTGGTAGCTTGAGAGGGGTTGAGCGGAATCGAGAGACGCAACACAAGACAGGGCTTTAGACAGCTTCGAGCCCCGGGAAACATCATCCGGTAAAAACCCTACATGCTGTTTGAGGCTAGATCTCATTATCATCACGAGGGAGTCGCCGTAAACCGGCTCTCCTCTAGTTGTGTCTAGCCCTAGAGATTGTTTCTTGCTTGTCCCTCTTTGGGGAGCCCTGCCCCTCCTTATATAAGTTGAAGGAGCGGGCTACATGTAGAGTCCATCTCGGACTAAGACTTAAACTATTTTGACTTCCTTTCCTGGGCTTCTTAACGTCTGTCGGTTTAATATTGTCTGCCGGTTTAACATTGCCTGCCGGTTTAACATGGTCTGCCGGGTTATGATTGTCATAACACCTGCCGGTGCTACCATCTGTCTTAACTCTGCCGGTTTAACACTCACCGATTTACCGTCTGTCTTAGCTATCTGTCTTAACTGTCTGCCGGTTTACCATCGCCGGTTTACCAAGTCCTAGACGGGTTAAGACTCTGGCCGGGTCATACCGCGGGGTATATCCCTGACAAGGTCCGTTTCCTCCGTCGTGCGGTACGCCAGGCCTCGTTTCCATTGCTTGTTCCGTCCAAGCCCTCCCGATGAACACGACCACGCATTCCGATCCGACCCAGCCGGTTGACTCCCATGTGTTCCGTTGCCTCCCGATGAACACGACGCATTCCATTGCCTCCCCATGAACACGACGCATTCCGTTGCCTCCCCATGAACATGATGACGGCGCTGTTTCTCCGTTCCGACCCAGCCATGTACACGAGCCCTGGCCATACGTATGCGCGAGTAGGCATTCGAGACCCTGCCCGTATGTACATATGTGGCCGTATTTTCTTTCTTGCACCCTGGCCGCTGTACGTATGTGTACATGCTACGTGCGCACCTCTACTATGACACGTACGTGCCTCTACTACGACACGTGCGCGCCTCTACATCGACCAGTATATATGTACGTACACGTTCGCGACCAGAATGACAATGCTACGTACGCTTCGACCAGGTGGGTCCCGACTGTCAGGCACTTCCTTGCCTGCGAAGATGTAGCTGGTGGGTCCCAGCAGTTAGGGGGGCGGATCGTTTTTTTTGCCCGGACGCACTTCCTTGCGTGCGAAGATGTAGCTGGTGGGTCCCAGCAGTTAGGGGGGCGAATCATTTTTTTTGCCCGGACGCACTGCCTTGCGTGCGAAGATGTAGCTGGTGGGTCCCAGCAGTCAGGGGGAAACATTTTTTTCGCGAAATACGATGGCCCGTTCGGTGGGTCCCCGCTGTCAGGTGGAGGAATCATTATTTTCCACATAATAAGGAGGCACTTCCTTGCTGCGGCCGTGGAACCAGCTGTCAGCCTCTCCACATACAGTCCATGTCCGATGGAAGTCCTTCCTTGACCACGTTGACCACGCCGCGCCGAGAGCACCACGGTGGTGGACGACGGCGAGGACTAGGAAGGGGATGACTCAGAGCCGGGGAAGACGCAGCAGTGGATGCCCACGCGAAGAGGAGTACGAGGGTTCACTGGTTCGGCGGCGGTGTGAGGCTGCTGTCTCCGCAGAATAACAGGGGGTGTGGGTGAGTAGAGGGATGGCCTGGCCAGCGGTGGGAGTAGTAGGGGGCGGTGAGGCCTCTGCAGCATCATAGCTAGCCATGGGAGGCAGGAGCACGCGGCACGACCGACGCTGGTTTGGGCGGCTGGAGCAAGAAGACCAAAGGTTGAAGAAGCACTACGGTCGTTGGATGAACATCGTACGGTAACAGGAGCTAGAATCGTTCATATTGACTAAGTTGACAAAGCCCTCTGTCCCCGTCAACTTGGTAGGCCCACAAGTCAGCCTCCCACTATGCTGGGTTCCAGCTGGCAGGGGGAGTATTCATTTTGTTGTGCGTAATAAGGAGGCACTTCCTTGCGTGCGAAGATAGCTGGTGGGTCCAACATGTCAGCGGGGGGCACGTTTTTTCGCGAAATACAGAGGCCCTTCCGGTGGCTCCCAGATGTCAGGTGGAGGAATCATTATTTTGCGCGTAATAAGGAGGCATTTCCTTGTGTGCGGCCGTGGACCCAGCTGTCAGCCTCTCCACGCACAGTCTACTTCTGATGGTGTCGTTCGTTGACCATGTTGACCACGCCGCGCCGAGCGCATCCAAGGTGGTGGACGACGGCGAGGCCCCGGACAGCAACGAGCCGGAGATGGGAAGACGCGGGAGTAGAGTCGCAGACGGAGAGGTGTATGAGGGTTAACTGGTTCTAGTGCGGTGTGGTTCGGCAGTCGGTGGAGAAGAACAGGAGGTTTGGAGGGGTGGAGGGATGGCCTGGCCAACGGTGGAGTAGCTCTTCATAGCGAAGCGTGCTAAGCAGAGCTGCTAGCAGCAGGAGGCGAGAGGTGGTCCCGGCGGCGCTGGAGGAGAAGATGAGAGATTGAAGATGGATGCTGGTAGTTGGATGTAAATCCAACGGCTAACATGTCATAATCATTTGTTAACTAAATTGACAACGACTTGCGTTGGCTTCGACCTATTGGCCCACATTTCAGCCTCCAAAAATGTGGCACGTATTCAACCCATTTTTTAGAATTTACAGTCTTTTTTTGCACGGTAGAATTTACAGTCAATTTGATCTTTATTTTTTGAATTACAGCCATTAGCTGGGCTAGGTGAACAAATATTGTAGCATCCATGCGGCCCATTTATTTTATTTCCTAAAAAATTACAGGCCATTTGCACTTTCTCGAAATACATGATTTTGCTGGGCTGATTCTAATTATAATGTTTGGTTGGGCCAGCAATGTTATCAAAAAATAAAAAGGGGCTGAGCATTTTGTTATAAATATATTTAAATAATAAGTGATATTATTACATTCGTCCTTAAATCTTACCAAGCTTTTGTACACAATCACTAGGATTTTCGTGCCAAAACAATCCAGGATTTTATTTGTTAAGAAATTATTTTTATAAGTTAATAAGATGTGGGATATTATTTTCTTACATATGTAAGTATCTGTTAAATATATGATGACAATAAAAATAATATATAATAACATATAAAATAATTTAAATATATATAATATAGTTAGAAGGGAAACATAAGTTGGACCTGGCGTTCCTATTCTTATATAGAAAAATAGAACAGACCTCTACGTTTTCTTCAAAAAAAAATACATAAATTGGGCTACCAAAAATAAAACCTCGGATGGGAGGTCCATAGGCCGGTCGATACATGGCGGCCCTAAGAAAATACAAACAGGCCTATGGACCTCCCATCCGAGGTCGTGGGCTGCGCATGTTAAAAATGAAAGCCTAGGCGGGGCAGCCCAAAACCACGTCCAACACTTGCCAAAACTTCGTCCCTCGTTTTCTCTGTGTTTCGCACACTCGACATTGTGTTGGCATTTTGACTGTGCATCATATAAAGATGTGCTATGCATGAATGTTTATTAGCATGATATTAACTGGCTGGTAGTTCCATTTTTGACCATGAATAAAACTTCCAACATGATGTTAACCCTGTTTGAAAAGGCCGTGTTAATATAAATGCTCTCCCTCTGAAAGTTGCAGTTTCTTATCTGAAACTGAGCTTGCAGTTTCTTATCTGAAACTGAAACTAGCAGTTTCTTCTCTGAGAATCACATTGTCTGCACTTTTATACTCCTATGAAACTACATTTTTTAAGTGCTAAAAACAGATCTCTAGAATTCATAAAATACTTCATATGCTCAATACTGCAAATCTGAAATTCAAAAGACATTCATATCTGAAAGTACTCTCAAAATAGACAACACAAAACACAATTCACAACCTGCAAATACTAACAACCCTAAGCTCCTCCTGACAATTCACAA
>NC_041389.1:39835859-39868780 GCF_002162155.2 Triticum dicoccoides
CCCCCTCCTATTCCTTGGCGGCAGACAACCGCCCCGTGAGACGATGTGAACAGCGAGGGAGACGATGGCGGGGAAGCGTCATCAGGCCAACTGCTTTTCTCCTCTTGCAGTTGGGTTCGGTCGATGAAGACTCCACCGGCTCGCTCTGGCAGGACACCCTCACAAATGGCACCCTGTAGATGCTCAATCCTTCAATCTCTGGTTGATGCTCCATCTGGGATCAATACTCCCACCACCGCTACCTCACGATCGGATTCGGTGAATCTGCTTGATCCATGGTCCAAAGGAGCAGCTCTAAGTACTCCGGCACGACTCCCTCCGGGAGTATCACCGCCTTTTCGCTCTGTTGCAGATATTTGGCCATGGATGTCGCCGTCACCACTAGTTGGTCCTTGTTGTCAAACCAAGACTGTATCTCCAATATCCTAGCTAGCTTCACAGGGTTGCCGTCTGCGATCCTCACGTATCGGTTGTACTCCTCCATCGATCTACTTCTCCACAGCACCTTCACTCGTTGGCGGTGGTTTTTGAATGGAAGAGGAGAGGAGCAGCGCTGGTTTTGGATTAGAACAGGAGAGGAGCGACGCTGGTTTTGGACTGGAAGAGGAGAGGAGGGGCGGTGGTTTTGAAATGGAAGAGGAGAGGAGCGGCACTAGATTTAGATTGGAACAGGAGAGGAGCGGCGGTGGTTTAAGAGGAGAAGAGTGGAAGAGCAACATAGTCTTGGAAGTATTTTTTTTGTTGTTTTGCATATTTTGGGTCAAAGTTTGGCCACGTACTGTATTTGACAAGCAAAATGTGAATGCATGTGACCAAAAATTGTATCGTTTGGTTCGTATCTGAATGTGCTTTCAAATTATATTATTTTTGCAACGTATAACATATATTTTATGTGCGAAAATCATGGTCAATTATGACCCAGAATAAAAGGGAGACTAGTTAATGTGGGGTCGCTTTCTTAATTGAAGGGTAAAATGATTTTGATTTTGATCCAATCACAGCGCACCGGCCCTCTCGTCCAATCCTAAATCGTTGCCGCGCACTCCTCTCCCTCTTCTCCATTGCAAAACCACCTCCTCTCCTCTCCATCATCTCCATTCCAAAACCACTGTCTCGCCTCTCCCTCTTCCGATCTTCTCCATTGCAAAACCACCTCCTCTCATCTCCATCATCTCCGTTCCAAAACCACCGTCTTGCCTCTCCCTCTTCTGATCTTCTCCATTGCAAAACCACCTCCTCTCCTCTCCACCATCTCCATTCCAAAACCACCGTCTTGCCTCTCCCTCTTCTTTATTGCAAGACCACCGTCTCTCCTCCCATCTTACAAAGCTAGCACCGGACCACTCAAAAGGACATCTATGGAGAGGATGCAGCAGCGAATTAGGCAGATCGTCGGCGGCAACCAGGCAAAGTTAGCCAGGTTGAAGGAGATCCTTAGTTGGTTTGACAATGAGTGGGAGATTTTGAGGACGGTGCGGGCCATGTGGCAATGTATGCGAAAGAGCGAGACGGCAGCGATGAGGGCGGCGATGTACATGTACTCCTCGGTGGCAGTCACGCCGCAGTCCTCCGAGTTCGTCGAGTATGTCCTCTGGGCGACAGAGCAGACAGATTCGCCCGAGGCGATAGTCAGGCGGAGGTGGTGGGCGTACAGGTCGAAGGTCGAGCACCCAGAGGATAACGAATCGATCGAGTATGGTGTGCCGTTCGTGAGGGTGCAGAGCCAACCGGAGCCACGGGAGTATTCGTTCTCCCACCGCAAGAGGAGGCCGGATGGCGCGACGTCGCTTCCCCGCCGTTCTCCACGGTTCCCTCGACGCTCGCCTCGTTTCAACGGCGGCGATAGGGTTTAATGTAAGCTTCGCACTAACCTAATCTTCCACCTGCTCATGCTTACAATCAGTGTGACAGCTAATGAAAATCATGCTTACAATCAGTCTCCGAGTACTACGCCAATCACCCTAAAGTAGCTCTGGACCTTTGGGTCAAAGTTGTGACACAATGTACAAATAAAGAAAAATAGATTGGTGCTTCTTTCAAAAAAGAGTACTCCCTAGAAAACTGCCAATATGAGCTACTAGTATTTGGTTAGAGGATTTGCTGCCAAGAAAGATCCATCCACAGAGAGCGCCACACATCCCACTACTAGTATTCAAATCTCTATTTTTGTACATATCAACTAAAATTAAGCACCCCAGTTTGCAGAAACGCTTAAACATTAACAATGGGACTAGTTGATGAAACATACATTAACAAAGAGAAGCACTTTCTTTATCTACATTGGAAATGAAATGATAGAGATGACACTCGCTCTATTTTAACTGTATTATTACTTCATTTTATCAGTGACACTAGGGTCGAGTAGGTGGCAAACAAGGTGTACTGTGCATCGCAAGGATGGAGGCCGGGGATGCTTAGACTGGGATGCTGAAGTTGGCTCTTTCAGTCACCAACATGGATGATTCAATTCATGGGACCTTTTGGTGCAGTTCACCTAAAATGAAGCAATGTCCCGTGAGCTAGCAGCTTCTTCTTCAAATTTTTGAAGAAAAGGGCTCCAGCCCTAGTTCCATTTCCATCAGAAAACGAAACCCACAGAGCTTCTTCTTCATTAGTTGCAATAAAATTGAGCAACATCAAGGTTGGTTGTGAAGCTCCTGGAATGCTCAACTATAATTTGGATATCATTTGTGCAGTTCAACTAAGATCGAGCGTGAAATGTATATCTCTGTTTGCACAAAAAAGGTGGAAAGGAGGGTGACTAACAAGTGATGAAACATGCATCAAATGAAAAGAAGCATATTCCTTATCTGAATGGCAATCATACAAGGACAGTAGCAATTTCTAAAGTAGTGGCATTGCTAGATATTAGTGTGGGCATTAGGATTAACTATGACAACCGTTAAATACGACATTACTTTGGGCACGGGAGAGTAGGCGGACCAGGACAGTTGCATTTCTAACGAAAAGGACCAACTTATCTTAATGGGAAATTTTAGCAGGACATGTAAAGAAGTGCCATTGATTCATATTACTGGAGGCATTACATTGAAAACAACATTGGTTTAACGTGTCCTTACTTTTAACAGTGCGACTGCTACATTTTACCATTGACATTACATAAGAGTGGCTCGGGGCAACAAACATCAGAACAGGATATCTGGGTTGGTCCCATTTTTGTTCGGTATAGCCACCTTATACTGTGTAAGGCTAGCAAATCTAGTGCTGGACTTACTCTGTTGACTTGTCCCCTAGTCCCCACTTTATTTCCTTTTTCAACCAATAGATCGGGTTTATATTGAGTTTGTACTGTGTTTCCTTTTATTTCTCTATTAGACCTAGAGACCAGTTGGATAGCCAGTCTCTACTACTTTTCGCCCCCATTATTTCCTCTTTCGACCAAGTCCTAGATTCAGGTAACAAATCCTCCCCCACCCCACCCCCTTTCTTTCTTGTTTGAACCAAGTAGTACTAGATTCGAGTGCATGAACTAGTTTTACCTCTTAATAAACGTAAAAAAATTAGGTGGTTTTCGAACAACTGATCAATCCTATCTACGAGGGGGCCTGAGAAATAGTAAAAGATACAAATGCAGCAACGTCAGGAGCTCGGGAAGTAGAGCAAGGCCGGTTTCGAAGGAAGTTATACCTGATGGTCGCCGGGATGTCGCTAGGTGGGCGGCGGGAGGCCGGATCTGCCCACACTACGGCAGCGAGGAAGAAGGGGTCGGAGGCCCTCCCTCGCCAGTGGTGCTTGGGAGAGAACGACAAGGCAGGCTGATCGGGATGCACCCAACAGTGGGTAAGAGCCGTCACCGAGGACGACCGCGTGAACATTGCACCTTCTGACCTTCCCCGGCGGAGAGGGTCCAGGTGGATCTGTGACCAGCGATGAGCAGAGAGAGAGTGTGTGTGGCCATTGCTGTCGTGTTTAGATCTGGAGAGGCCGCAGACAGTGTGAAGAGAGCAACACTAGCAAGCAAGCGCGGAGGCTCCTGCCTATATAGTGGAGTAGTACTAGTTTTCTTTTGTCTACCGGAGCCGGCTTGACCTCGTCAATGACTGTCGAGAAGTCTTCATGCACGTGGCCCGGAGGCGCAGTTGTCATCATTTTGATCTGAAGCGACGGATTATAACATATAACATGAAAAAATGCCACATGACAAGAAATCATAACCTCACTGTCCAAAGGAGACAACATGAATCCCGACGGACAAACTAGACGAGAAACAAAGCTCAAATTAAAGATAAACTCATAGAAAAGGGGTCCATCGATAGATTTCCTAATTAACATAGCCGGCTTGACCAAGATGGCAACCGAGTAGTCACTATTCGTGCATGTGCCCCCAATGACTAGCCCAACTCAGTTGTCATTGTTTAACCCTCACAGTGATCCGAAGCACACGACACCTAATTTTGCGAGATGACAAGAAACCTTTTTTTAGATTTCTCACCACAACTAAAGCCATGTACAACACAGCCTGCACGATATGTAGACGATAGCCAATCCAGGCGTGTCTGCTGGAGTCTAGTCACATGCATGGATGAACTGATCTTCCGTGTCTTGCAGGGATCGTCCAGGCACCAACGTAGTACAACACTTCTCTAGTACTCTCGCTCGTCTCCCTCTTCTATTAAGTCACCCGACTTGCGGGGCCGGGGAGCGTTCCTATGGTCGATTCTCAATTGCCGTCCCACATGTGTGTGCAAACGCAATATGACGCACGTTCCATTCGGAGAGCAGCGTGCCAGACCGACCGACCGTCTGGGGTGCGACGCGAACGCGATGGGCGTGTTGTATACTCTGTACATGTGTACCGCCGTTTTCTAGACGCTTTGCTCCATGGTGCGGGCGCAATCCATGGATACAAAATTGGTGTACTGTATACTATTTAAAAGTCGAGGGCGGGGCTTTTCCTGCGCGGTAGGCGGCGGGGCAGTTCCGCCTAGTCGGTTCGACAGAGACGCGAGAAGACGAGGGAGTAGGCTGCTGCAAACATAGGGCTATGTGATTTGACAGCAAGTTACTGCTGGACAGGTGGGGCCCCGTGATTTGACTTGCCATTATCATTTTAACTGCGGCGCTACGACCGGCGTGAGTCTCCCGATTTCTGACCACCTCCATACAGGTGCCTCTCCCAATGCTCCACCATCTAGTAGAGGCTGGCTCTTGCATGAGAGCCCACTTCTCCACTTTTTCCTTGCCTCTCTTTCCTCCACATATGCAAAAATGCCATGTAAAGCACACTATTGTACTTACTTGCTCCTACAGGTGCTTAAGCTTGCCACATAGGCATAAAGTCTGATGTGGCAAGTTAATCAAGAAGAGAGAGACTAGTTTGGTGACCCAAGGAAGAAACGGTGCTAAGCGCGTGTACCTAGGTGAAAAGACAATTTTGAGTCTATAGCTAATTAAATGAAGCAAACTGAGCAACACCATTTCATTGCAAGAGGTCACTCCTTGGCAAATGCAATAAATACTAGTACTCCCTGTGTCCCATAACATAAGAACGTTTTTGGCACTACACTAGTGTCAAAAACATTCTTATATTATGGGACGGAGGGAGTATGAAGAAAGAGATAGAGAGAAGTACAAAAAATAAATACACTTATAGCCAACCTTATACCCAAAACCTTGTTATAGTATGAGTGACTAAGTGATGACTATGTATGACATGCCAACATCAGATAGCCTAACGCACCGTGTTAAATCTCCAAGGGCGCGACCGCACGAGCGACGCGACGGTCGTGGTAGGAACGACCATGATACGGGCTGCTGGCAGCCCTTGGATCTGAGATAAAATGGTCGCATGCTAAGTTGCTGAAATTTTGCAGAATAACCATCCAGGATAGGATATTCACCCATAAGTCTAGAATCATGCCATGCAACCGTTCGATCTCAGATCCATGGGCTCTCGGAAGCCCGTATCATGGGAGAATGGAAAGCCACTACCCTGCCGTTCGCACGCTGGCAGTTTGCTCCTACTCGTCCCCGCACATCCTTCAATACTACGGCGGTTTGCTCCTAGTCGTCCCGTCCATTCACATTACGGCACTTCCACTAATCCTAACCCTCCTCCCAAATCCATGGCGTCACAAATCTCCACGATCGGCGGTGAGTACAAGGTTAGAACCATCACCGGCGATGAGTTCGACGTCATCTACGCCCGTTCTTCCGCGACGGTGAAAGGATGCCTTTCTCGCTTCAGACGCATGTTCAAAGACTCAGATGATGAGTGGGTCGCTGGGCTAGATGTTGAGTACACCACAGTCCTGGGACGAGAGAAGGATCTAAAGGACGAAGAGAGGAAGAAGCCCGCCGTGATCCAGGTTTGCGTGCATGACTTATGCTTGGTCTACCACATATGCCATGCTAACGTTGAGTGCCAAGATTTTAAGGACTTCCTTGAGAGCAACCTAATCAAATTCGTTACTGTAGACTTTGGTAACGACAAAGAAGTCCTGCGTCGGATAGGCCTCGTTGTAGGCAACACCTTCGACCTCCAGAAGAATCGACTGGTGTCCTCTCGTCAGCCTTAAATGCTAACCCTGGCAGGAGCCATGGCTCATCCTTCGTACGATAAACTGGAGAAACCTCCATACACGTTTCATCGTCATGCATGGTAGCGGAATATACTAGATATAGACCACATCCACTATGCTGCAATGGATGGCTACCTTTGCTTCAATATCTATAAGGGTTGGATGAAGAGCAACAGCCAAGTGTGCGGTTCAAGCAAAGAAGTATTGGCCAAGAGGAAGAGGGACAAGGACGAAGTCGAGGACGTGGACGAGGACTCCGAGTAAGGTGGCGGTGTCGTTGCTCATGGTGGTTCTAATGCAGTGTCTACCGGAATAGTTGCAAAGTTTAATTTTAGGTGTGCTTAATTTAATTTGAGGGGTGTGTTGTGCTGAGCCCCCAGCAGAACTATGTTATGTTTCTTCTCGTTACTTTAACTATTCAGTACGTACATACTAGTATTTCTTACATTTCATCTCTCAGTTGGTATAGTACTACCACTCGTTTCTTCACATTATATACGTACAATATATATGGCCAACATCATATAGCCAGCAGTTTTGTTGTCAAAGAATTTCAGGGTGCTTAGTTTTGTCAAAGAATTCCAGGATGTTTAGTTTTATTTGAGGGGTGGGTTGTGCTGGACACCGTTATTGTGACTAGCCTTTTTAATAGTACTATATGCATAATTTGGCGACGAGCGCTCTCTATATGTACCACCTTTTTTTTAATTTCAAGTTTTGCTCCATGGCGCAATCCATCGATACTACTGTTGTACAAAAGTATACATTTCTTTAAAGGCTAGAGGGCGGGGCAGTCTAGCTTGGTAGGTTTCACGAGAGGCGAGGGCCTTTGTGATTTGACGGCTCATTACTGCTGGAAGGCATGGCCTTGTGATTTGACTGCTCGTATAAATGCGCCGACGACCTGATCGAGGAGGAGCAAAGAACCGTGCGGTATACTCAAGTTTTCCATTGGAGTAGTACTGCGACGGAGGAGCACGAAACACGGCAGCCCAGTGCCATATGGCGATAAAAATGATCTAATTTGGTAGTCATCTCATTGTTAGCATTGTTCTATTCATTCCCTCAAAAAAACTATTGTTCTATTCATGTCTCGCAGAGAACGTGACACGTGCGGCAAAACACCCGAAGCAAAAGATGAAACAGAGGAGCAAAAGAAGAAGGAAGATTATCACCCCAAATGATCTAATTCGCCGCGGAGTCGTAACTGCTTCTTCATCGCCTCCACGACCTCCATCTCCTTGCGTGTCTCCTCCGCCATCTTCTTCATTCTATCCATGATGCGGGATTTCTCGATGCGAGCCTTCATCATCTGTTCCACGACCGCATTACGTACCTTGACAGCAGCCGGGTGCTCGATGCGGAGCTTTGCCAACTCCTCCTTCTGTTCCATGACGAGGGTCTACAGCATCTTCATCGAGGAACTACTATTCTCATGCAGCTTCTTCCAGCCGGCGTTCTTCTCCTTCAACAGGTCGATCTCGTGGCAGAGCTTCGCCTTGTCCTCCTGAAGTCGCAGGATTTCACCGGTCACCTTCTTCTCCGGGGCAATGCTCTTCTTCAGCAGCATCACCAAGCCGGCGGTCAACTCCCCCTGCTGATTGAGCTCAGCGGGCATGTCGTCGAGGCTCTCCTTCAGCAACTCCATCAAGCCCTGGATGAACTCCTTCTGCTTATTGAGGTGCTTATTGAGCTGATCGGGCATGCCGTCGAGGGATAACGACTCCAGCTCCGCCGGCTCGGCATGTTTGCCTCCGCGACTAGGGAGCTCCTGGGAGCCATTGCCTGCCCGTGAGAGATCTTTCGAGGTCTCTGCGTGGCGGCGAGCCCTCTCTTTTTTTCCCGCAGCCTTGGTTGCCGCTCCCTTGTTACGAGTAGTTCTCGACCTAGAGCTCTGCTCACCGGCCATGGCAACGACGGACGAAGAAGAAGCACTTATAATGAGGAAAGGTAGAGTAATTATCAGTTAGGTAGTTCCCCTTTTTATAACCTAAGTACTAGCACTAGTACTAATACCTGCATAGTGGGAACACGTTCAGGTTTTTTACGTACTAGTAGGTGTGAGCAGGCTTTCGAATGTGATGGGAACAAGGTAAAGATTAATTGATGGTTTTGGTTTCGAGGCCCGAAACGGCTCCCGATGAGTTTAGCGGAACATAAATTTCAAGTACTACACTTCTCAAATGCGTAAATATTATGTTACTGTCAAAAATTGGCACAAAATACAAAGGAGACCAATGGAAGTACTACTAGAAACCCATGATTTAACTACTCGCATGCGTGAAGTGGAGTAATAATGTCTTTCTTCCGCCCTCACGTCCACTCAATTTGCATGCGCTGTATTAATTGACCATCAATGAAGTGAACGACTTTACACGCGTCAAATTATCACATGGGGTGGATCTTGGTACAAAATTGCGTCCGCCCGTGTACCCGCGTGTGCGTGCGAGGGAGTGAGTGCATGCGTGGCGTGCGTGCACATCTTCGCTTCGTGCATGTACCGCCAGTATGGCTCAGGGAGGACGAGTACATTCTTCTAGAACCAGCAGCACGTCACTGTGATCAATCCACGCAAGGAGGTCGCGACAACGCCTCCACATGTGCCACGTGGCTTCATGAACTATAAGAGAGACACTATGTAGCGTGCCATTGGTATTCTAATTTACATGTTTTGCACATACTCGAAGTACTAGTAAGGTACACGTGCATTGCACGCATCAGATTTTGCAACCAAATTATGAATAAATACCACACTATAGCATGTAAGCTCTGAGTCATATATGCCTGATGTAGCCCTTCGTTTAATTCTTATAGTTCATCTCATTCAAAATCAATTAGTTTTTATAAAAAAGCTAAGAACACGGGAATAGGAAAAACATGGGATTATAGTGGAATGTCGTCTTGAATCCTACATGATTGTACGAGTGTTTGATTGTGCATAGAAAAAATGCAGAATTCTTTCAAAGAGGTTTGAGTGGATGGGATGTTTCCTATGAAATCTAGTGCAAATGAATCATATGGAAAAAATCCTATGGTTTACAATCCTACGAATCGAACAACCAAGATAGGAAAAATTTCTAATGATTAGAATCCTCCAAAATTCCTTTGAGAATCCTTTGAATCAAAGAAACCCTTAATCTTTATGATTCATGGAATTGTGTGTTGTAAAGCATAAAGTAAAAACAAATAATGGCAATTCAACTAGAAAAAAAGTTTGGGCAGTTATGATACGGAAGATTTTAGAACAAAAGAGAACCACTGTTGTTTTGAGGTTTGTGCATTATGCTTAAGTTCAACCATGGAGTCTGCTAGATTGTACATGTGGCAAAATCCGGTGGGGGGCTATAAGATAGTGTGAGGGGCCGAGTGGAGGGAGACTATGAAGGAATGCACAAGTGCGAGATCGATATTTAGAGAGAGGGGCGAACACGTGCGTTGTTGCATGCAGTGGCGGAGCCATGAAAAATAAATGAGCTAGGGGGCCAAGCATTGCTAATCCTTTACGAGGAGGGTCAATTCATGAACTTAAAACATTTTTAGCAGCAAATTTCCAATGATCACATTCATATTAGCCTCGATATATAGTGATGTTAGGGGGGGTAGGGCCCTTACTGCCCCCTGTCTTCGCCATTGTGCACGCGTCTGAGAGATGAAGCGGAAGGCATGGATGATGAGAAGGGGATGTTGGATACATAATTAATGTGGGTGTATTAGCTATATATCTTAATCCTATATAGAGAGGTATAGATTGATCGATGTGGACGTGGGACCTCACTGGATATATCGATTGATCGGTTTATGTGGAAAACTATGAAAGACCTAGCTATATACACACATACATAGAGGAACATCGATCGTTGCGCATGCACGCATGAGAGATAAAGAATGCTCGATATGATGGAGAGGGGGATGTGTGTGGGTGTGTGCCTTCATGGGAGACCGACCTGAAGAAAAAGATTGCATGCGTGCGATGGATAATGCCGACTGGTAGTGTGTGTGCATGCATGCACGAGAGAAAGTTAGTGGTACAATTATAAAGAGAAGACTACTGTGTGGGTGTAAAAGAATAGGTGAGGTCATAATCAATGTAAAGTTGAATTCAAATATTTGAATAAGAGATCCTGATGTTTGAAACCCATGCATGCATGAATATAACGGAGATCTGCGCGGTGTGGTTTGGAAACGAGCATGTTGTAATGTATACACATTGAACAAGGTCAGACTGATTTGAATTTGAGATACCGATGGCAGACATCATTTGGCCACGTCGCATCCGTGCATGGACACACTATTCTAATTGGAGATGATGGGCGGCTTTCGCATCACATATCTATATCTATACCCCTATATATATTTTATATTTTATTTTTTTTATATTGTGTGCGGGTAACTTTAACTTTGAAAGATGGTCGTTGGATGAGGCGAATCCGATGGTCCAAAGATGGCAAATTTGAGCACTACTGGCCGTTGGATATCATCTAGATTCCACCAGATTTCGCCACATGTATAATCTAGAAGACTCCATGGTTGAACTTAAGCATAATATGCACAAACATCAAAACACAAGCACTTCTTATTTGTGCTAGAATCTTCCGTATCAGAATTGCCCAAATGTTTTTCTACATGATTTGCCATTATTTGTTTTTACTTTATGTCTTACAACGCACAATTCCATGAATCTTAAAATAGATTAGCTTTCTTATAAAAACTAGATGATTTTGAATGAAATGAACTAGACGAATTAAACGAACATCTACATCATGCATATATGACTCAAAGCTTGCATGCTATAATGTGGTATTTATTCATAATTTGGTTGCCAAATCTCATGCGTGCAATGCATGTGTACCTTACTCTAGTCTAAATGGTGTTTGTGTGTGTTGTGTGTGTTGAGGTGCAAATTGTCTTTTTTCTGGGTACACGTTAAGCTTGTTCTTCCGAAATTCAAGCCGCGCCTTGTTATGCCGAAAATTCAAGCTAGTGTCTCTGTCTATCATGCTGCGAAACTCCCGCCACTTCAACCCCCACCTTGTTAGCCCAAAATATTTAATATATATCTTTGCCTCGTTGTGCTCCAACAACTCCCTCCGTCTCAACCCGCGCCTTGCTATTCTGAAATTACAACGCGCACGAAAACTCCCACCTCCTATGAAATCCCGATACGCGAAATGCCCGTGGTACCCCTGAACCGAAAGAACCGGCTCAAATCGGTGGGGGTACTTTCGTAACTTACCCCACATTTTGGACAAGCGCATCTCTAAGCCATGGTGCCCCACTGTCATCCCATCCGCCCACCCATTCGTACACCGAGGCCGCGAAAACCCGCAATGAAACCCCACACCCTGCTCCGTCCGCCACCCAGCCGAAGCCTCTTCCCCGACGATGTCATCCACAACAACACCTCGATGTCCCTCATCCATCGTACCGGATGAGGATCCGTCGTCGATCTCATCGTCCCGCCGGTTCAGCCACCCCGTCCTCCACCTCCAAGGAGCTGCCCCGACGTTCCCCTCGTCTTTCGCGCCACCTCCATTCCCACACCGCCGTCTTCACCTGCACCACCGGAAGAGCATCATCATCATCGTTTCCTTAGATGAAGCTGCGGCCTAGTCGGCGCCACCAAAGAGGTTGTACACTAATCGCCGCATTTTCTTCTTGATTCGATCTCACGGTGCTGCCGGCGCTCGGTCCCGAGCCGACACGGTGCGGCTCCATCCACGGCGGCGTCACCGGCCACTTCCTCCACGGTGTCGCTCCCTCGGCGGCGACGTCCACATCAGTAGGAGCAGCTGCTGCTTTAGCTCTCGCTCGCGCTCCTGCTCTGCTCTTGCTCTCGGTCCCCTGCCTGGTCTGCTCTTGCTATTGCTCTTGCTCGCGCTACTGCTCCCGGTCTTGCTCTTGCTTGCGATGCTGCTCCGATTTAGCTACACTTCAGTCGACTGAATCCACTTTTGGGTCAATCGATTTTCAGGGGGTGGGGTGGGGAGGCTCGCCAGGGTGAAGGAAGAACCAGCCGTAGCGGGGAGGGGGGCTCGCCGGAGAGGTACCCCACTATCTATCTTAGGGTTCAGGATGGGGGCAGTGGTCGCCGGCGGTGGTGGGGCATTTTTTGCAGGGTGGCGTTGGTGGGGCGGTGGCGTGGGGATCGCCGGAGAAAAAGCTCGGCATAGAGGGGCCTAGAGGGATGGCCGGGGTGGCGGTGGACCGACGGTGGGGAGTGTTTTCAAGGCGGGCGGGGCGGCGCACCGCCGGCCGCGGGCGGCAGGGGGCTGTTGTTTGGCCGATGGTGGCTGGCGGCTCAGGGGGGTGGAGGTTGAAGATGAACCGCAGGCCCTTGATTTCGTATCCAACGGCTGCAAAATCGACTGACCAGAGATGAAAAAGTCAGTTGACCGACGTGTAGCCTCACCTTGCTAGTGCGTTCAGTTTCAACAACAAAATTCAGTTTCGACAGCAAAATTCAGTTTCGACAGTTAAGTGCAGTTTCGATAGTTAAGTTCAGTTTTGACAGTTAAATTCAGTTTTGACAGTTAAGTTCAGAGATGAGCGGCTGATGTATTTTACATCTAGCACTTTGTGGTTATGTATTTTACGTCATTGGAGATGCTATTAGAATTCCACTCAGGTTAACGTTGTTCGTTGTCTCTCTTGTCTTGCTTCAGCCACGGCGTCGTACAACTCACCGGAGCTGCTCCAACGAAGAAACCCTCCATCACAGCGGAGCAGTACCTCGGGCTCCATCTCCAGACGCCTAAGATCTTCTTCCCCTCCTCCGACAGCCAAGTCAGCCGGAGCATCCTCACCGGCCAACCCAATCACGCTGAGATCGACATGGCTTCGCCAAAGAGGTTGTACAGTTGTTGCATCTCTTTTTACTCTACATGTTATATATATTATCCACTGAGCACTCGTAGTAATGGGAAATACGATTATTTTATCCTACTATATGACAAGCAGTGAGGTACCAGGCAACTTAGCTATCCGTGATGGACTCTCTTGAATGCCATCATTATTTATCTCTGCGCGTTTGAGCTGCGCATTTGTCGATGGGCCTGGGAGTTGAGCTAGTATGGCAGTGGCCTGGGTCCAAAGTAATAGAAGTAGCACAAAAACATTTTTTTAGTGTAGGATTTTCCTTGCTCAAGCCTGCCTACTAGAATCGCCAGTGCTTGAAAGGAAAAGTGAATGAAAAACATCGGAATTGGAAAGTTTCCTATGGTACTACTTTTCATGAATTTTGTGCAAAGGAATGGAGCAAAGGAAAACTGTAGGATTTGTTCCTTTAGTGTATCCTTGAAAGAAAAACCGTAGGAATTCTAATTTCCAATTCTCCTCCTTTTCATATTCCTATTCATCAAGCACAAGACTAAGAGATAGTAGCATAATAGCATTATAACCATACATTTTCTTGTAGTTTGACTTAATCTCACCATACTTTTTTGCATCCTGTGATCTTCCAATTGTTGTGAATCAAACACCCAGATTGGCAGAAATCATGTGTTTTTAAATTCTCTGTTTGCACGTGCATTCCTATCCTATTCCTGTCTATTTCCTATCCCTGCATTGTTAGAATCCTCAAATTCAAACAATCCCTTACTCAATTACTTCTGTTACAGATATGTGTCAAAGAAAACCTTGTGTGGTTTGTCCTGCTCCTGCGGCACTGTGTTCCACCCCAGCTCAGCTGCTCCAACGACGGAAGGGTTCACCACAGCAGGGATCCGCTCTCCAGACTGTCTTTCACCGCCTCAGATCTTCTTCCCCGCCGTCGGCATCCACGACAACTGCATTACCATCATCAACTGAGCAGATGACCTTGAGGACTACACGGGTCCGCAAGAGAGGTCGCACTCTTACGTGTCTGCTTACGTTATGCGTCGCTTAATATGGTGACATGCTACATTATCGTCATGTTCACCTATTAGACTCCGAGTCAGGTCCAAACTAATGCTGAAACTTGAGTTTTTAAATGGTTGTGGGGTACATATTGGGGCAATAATCAGTACTATTTGTCTACTATCTGGTTAATCTTCGGTGTCTACTATGAGTTTCATGGTGGGTGCAAACAAACATTAAAGGAGCCATTATCTGTATTTTTTAACTAAAGCTATTATCTGCCTGCTATCATTGGTTTTGGGTCTATCCACAGTTTGCTACCATCACTCTGGATTTGTGCATGCACTCCTTACATAATCTCACTATGTTTTATTCCTATGCATGCCAGTTATTGTACACAATGGAACTGATCATGTAGAGCAAAAGAGACGAGCCTTGCATGGCAATAAAATTTCATGCAGACGTCATTCCATGATGGGCGCAAAGGCAGCCCCCCCTCCACCCATTTCGGATCGTAATCAAGAGGAAGATAACTGTTCTGAGGGGGATTCAGAAGGAGAAGACCACTCCTATTTACCCCATGAGGTCTTCGCTCTAACTTGGCATGCTGATGTTGGTAATATCATGCATATGGTGCCTTGCATTGCTTACTGTATACATTAAAGATGTCATCTGCTTAGTTTAGACATGCTTTGTGTCAATGCCATCTGTTTAGTTTCTTTATCGTATATGTGAATCATGCAATGCCATCTTGTCTAGCCAAGCATCATATATGTGAATTTTGCAATGCCACCCTGGT
The DNA here is from genome assembly GCF_002162155.2 of Triticum dicoccoides. NCBI lineage: Eukaryota > Viridiplantae > Streptophyta > Magnoliopsida > Poales > Poaceae > Triticum > Triticum dicoccoides. The sequence continues at coordinate 39,851,037 of NC_041389.1, forward strand.
TAGCCAGTCATCTTATATGTGAATTATATCATGCCATCATTTTTTTATTACGTGTTAAATTTGTCAACAATTTTAGTACGTTCAATTACTCTTCCTGTGCATCAGCCATTCGGCACGGTCATGGAAAAATCTGGAGTGGAAACAAGGTCTTCAGAACAGACAATGCTATCTGACGAAGTGCATGTCTTGCTGGTTACCGATAGCTCCTCAGAGGAGGATTCGGAGACAGATGGCCAGTCATATCCCCCCCCCCCCGAGGTGCATGCCCTAACTTGGCAGGGTTATGTTGCTCATATCGTGCGTATGGTATCTTGCATTGCTATGTCATTAGCTTAGTTTAGACATGTGTTGTGTGAATGCCACATGTTTAGTGTCTAATTACCATATATGTGAATTATGCAATGCCATCTTGTTGCAAGACATTATATATGTGAATTATGCAATGTTATCTTGTTGCAAGGCATTATGTATGTGAATTATGCAATGCCATGCTGTTTAGGCAAGCGTCATATATGTGAATTATATCATGCCGTCCTTTTTTTTGTATTTCTCATTGCTTTTGTCGATAATGTTTGTATATTAAACTGCTCTTCCTGTGCATCAGCCATTTGAATTGGTGATGGAGAAGTCTGGAGTGAAAACAAGGTCTTCGGAGCAGACAATGCTACCTGTTGAAGCAAATATCTTGCTGGTTACAGATAGCTCTTCAGAGGAGGATTCAGAGGCAGATGACCAGTCCTATTATCCCCTGAGGTGTATGCTCAAACTTGGCAGGGTTATATTACTCATATAATGCATATGTTGTATTGCAATGCTTAGTTTTTACATCATATACACAATATTGAATGACATCTCCTTAGTTGACACATCATATATGAGATTGCCCTCTGCTCACTTCCTTAGTATATAAATCATATATTTGAATTATGCCATGCCATGATGTTTACATAGACAGCATGTATCTGAATTATGGCATGCCAACCCATTTTCTAAAGACAAAATATAGTTATATCATCCCATCCTGTTTACATAGTCATCATATTTTAAATTATGTCATTCTATCCGTGAATTATATCATGCCATCATGTTTCCATCGATGGCATGTTTGTGATTTATGGCATGCCAACCACTTTAATAGACACATCGTATAGTTATATCATGTCATCCTGTTTACATAGTCATCATATTTTGAAGTATGTCATTCTATCCTATTTAGTTAGCCATCATACATGTGAAATTGTGTCATGCTATCCTGTTTAATTAGCCATCATATATGTGAAATTATGTCCTGCTATTCTGTTTCCTTAGACAACATAAATGTGAATTATTTCATGCCCTGTTTTCTTTCCTACTATCCATTGCACCTTTCTATCTTACAATGTCTATACATTCAATTACTTTTCTTGTTTATCAATCATTTCAATTGGAGGGAGTGATGGCAGTATCTGTGGGAGTAAAAACACGGTCTTCAGAAAAGATCGTGCTACCTGTCGATGCAGATAGAACCACGGTTGTACTTGCCCAAGAACCAGCCCCACCACACATAACCCACAGTCATGCAGATTGTACCCCTACCCAGTTGGACAGAGAACCAGATACACCCCTTCTAACCCCAACCCCAGCAGATAGACACCCAGTTCCCATTGACACAGCACCGTCTCCACCACAGAGCATCCAAACACGAGCAGTTAGTAAGGCAACTGCAGTGCCCAAATCACAAGGACCACCACTCCGAACCCGAAGTCAACGCTTAAAGCAGAAGAAGAATTGTTCTCAGGTCAGGTTCCGTAGCTATGGTTCATACTACTTTGCTCTTGCATCACTTTATTTACTGATACCAACTAATTTCAAATTTGAAGGATGCAATTGAAACTCCAATGGCGCAACAGGTATGTTTTAAACATGTTTCTTCAATGTGTTTGGCTGTTTGCTGTTGTAACTTGCTCTATGTTGATTTTAGTTTCAATTGAATAAACAGTTATGTTCTCATGCCATGCACATTACAAGTGTTGTTATTGCTGTGTAGTTTCCCACACTTATATTCTGTCTATGCTGCTTTGTCTTAAATAGATATGATTCGAACTGTATCTATCTTGATTTGGCAACATAAACTAGAATAATATAGACCATACAGTGACCATACTACATATATATATATGTGTGTGTTTGTTTCATGATGTTATCATGTCCACCTTACTACTGAACTGGTTTACCAAAATGAGTTTCATATAGTACATTGTAAACCTGAGATGTGTTTGTTTGTTTCTCTTTTAGAACGTGGATAAAATATTGGAGAAGAGTACCCTGTTATGCAATGGTAAAGGAAGTAATGCAGATAAGGTTCAAGACAGTGAGACATCCCTGTTGGTCTCCAAGAAAGCTGATAAAAACTATATTCAAGACACTGAGACAACCCCGAAGTCCTGTCTTGATGTAGTGTTCGAGTTACTGGCTACCACTGTTGGCACCAGCTCTTTGAACTCGTTGCCTGAATCGGTTCGGCTTCTTGAGTCTCAACTTCAAGTTGAAAGACATCGATCAGATGTTATGCGACAGGAAGCCGAAGGACTGAGAAAGTCCCTACAGAATTCAGATGCATACTTTCTGGTGCAACAGCAAGCGCCGGAGGACTTAAGCCCCAAACAAGAGAAAGTTAATAAGCTTGCTAAGCATCTTGCCAGCATTATTGGTACCCAGGATATTGTTTCTTGGGCTCTTCTGAAGTAGTTTCAGTTCTGGACTTGTTTTGCTACGGCGTTTATATGTTGTTGTGTTCCCTATATTTGCACTGGTAGCGAACTTTCATGCCCAGTGGATGTAATATGTGTAATAGCCGTAATAGCCTAGTGTAAGTTGCTTGCTTATTTATTTCCGTGTTGCCTTGTTTATTTGTTTGCTTGTAGTCAGTGCAGTTCTTTTTCTGCGGTTTGCTAGTGGCTGCAATAACCTATTTTTTAAAACTAGGCCATAATAACCATGGGCTAATATTTACTGTAGTGACACTGGGCCTCCTACGGGCCGTATAAACAGTGGGCCTTCTACGGGCCGTAGAAACAGTGGGCCTTCTACGGGCCGTAGAAATAATGGGCCTTCTATGGGTCGTATCATCAATGGGCCTTCTACGGGGCGTATCATCAATGGGCATTATACAGACCGTATGATCGATTGGCCAAACATGGGCCAAATAGACCGCATTCTGGCCGTAAACAGGCTAGAGTTCGAACCGTCCGTTCATGGGCCGACCATAACGGGCCATCGTTAATAGGCCGTATTTGATGACGCTATGAAAATGGCCCAATGTATTAACGGACCACAAATGGGCCGACTGTAACCACGGGCTGAATTTGGCCCACAAGCAGAAAATGACAGTAGAGGGCCGTAAGTAAACGAGTGCTGGAAATGAGCCCAAGAATAAATGTGCTCTGAGAAGGCCGAAAGATAACATGGGCTGGAAACGGCCCAACGGAATAACGGACCATTAATGGGTATAAAGTGATACACTGTTCTTTACGGGCCAGTTTCACCACGGGCCGTTAATGGGTGTAAAGTGATACACTGTTCATTATGGGCCAGTTTCACCACGGGTCATTGGCCAAGAGTTACATAGGGCCTCATATGGGCCGAAAGACGTCATGGGCCATACATGGGCCAGAAGTGAAAACGGGCTAGAATCATATTGGATGGCCCAGATGACGCTATTAGGCCTAATTCGAATAGGGTGTAACGGCCTTGGGTTAGCGGGTTGTAAATGGGCTATATGTGAACATGCCGTTAATAGGCTTTCCATGGGCCGGCCCGCCACCTTTTGACCAAGTCAAACGGGCCGGCCTTTTCACAGAAATGGGCCTTTGTTGGGTCGTGCCACGTGTCAACGTATCATAGGCGCCTTCTGTCCAATGAGTGGATAACATCTGTCCCAGCGATGAGCCGACACGTGTTTCCTCCAGCCAATGATGATTTTACACGTGGAAAATCCCCATTGGTTGGGGCTGTTAACGGGTTATCGCATCCAAAACCCGACCCGATAGCTTAACGGCGTTCCATTACGGTGGATGCCATGTGTCGGTCAGCCTTGATGAAAGCACCTCTGTGACGCGCAATTTATCGTCATGGAAGTGGACACTTCTGTGATGATAATTTTGGTAATGTCATGGAACACTTCTACGACAGCACAGGTATGACTATCTTGATTCTGTCATAAAATCGTCATGGATGTACATGCATGACAGAAAACGCGACCTACTGTGACAAACACGTATCATCACGGAAGTGTATTTTTTTATAGTGGTGGTGGCGCTGTCTGGCGTCATGGTGGCATCAACAGCTGACCTGGCAAGGTCTTTGCGTTGATACCAGCTCTGAAGATGGTTAGGTGGATGACGGCTGCGGTAGCCTCGGTGAGTGCGTCGGATCAATGTGTGACCCATTCCCGGTAAGTGGCTGGGATGATGCAACCAGCATTAGATGTTAGGTTTTCGTGTGATGTTTGTTTGGTATTAGACTGGGACATTCGGCACCGTAGCGACAGGTGTCGCCAAAATTGTGGCTTCAGGCTTACCGATGCAATGATTTTTAAGGTCTCTGAAAATAATTAATAAAAATGCTGCATGCACCGCTCAGATGCAGAGGCCGGGGGTAATCCTTCATTTCTAGATAAAAATATTAGGCTCAACTCGGCTCATACAAAAGTTCGAGCAACAGTAGAGTAAATATCCAGCTGTAGAATTGTTTATACTCAGTTTTTGTTTTTGCAGATACTCAACTTGTAACGATTTTGCTATCTTGAGCTAGTTTCAAGCGAACTAAGAAGATGGAAATTTTGAAATCTATGGCGAACTTTTTAACTAGATAGAGCACATCAACATATATTTAACATAGGGTCTGATCACTCGGATTAGGGAGGGATTTGCTCACTAATGCCTAATTTACACTGCACTTAATTGATCTTTCATATTTGGTTGCGGATAAAAGGAAGAAGATAACATGCACATCAGATACGTATCCTATTTCCTTTCAATATATAATAGGATCATCTGTTGCAAATTTTACTATGTTCAGCTGTTGAGCTAAATAAAGCAAGCTGGTATTTCGATCAAGCTACATGCTCAATCATCCCGAGTCAAAAAAGAATAGAATCACGGGTCATGAGCTTTTTATTAAGCCCTAAATTGAATGATTGCCCACAGAATCTATGAGCTCAAACACGGTGAGTTGCAAACCTTAGGTGGATGGTCCAAATCGACGCTTGGTCCTGCAGTTTCTTGTAGCGACAGACCATGCATGCAATGTTTGTCTTTTTAGACTTGCCGTGGTCCTCCTCTACGTGTTGTCATACTATTTGTTAAGTGAGGGAGGTTGATTTTTTTTTCGGGGAGTACGTTCTAGGCATACCATAATTTATTAAAAGGTAAAAAACGTGTACAAGAAACTACAATTTGCTGCGAACAACAAGTGTAGCAGAAACATCACACTCCGCCGCGTCACAACAAATGCCAGACTCCTCGAAGCGCGACAACTCCAACCAAAATTACCTTGCCAATGCACTACCCACCCTTGCATACCGTCGAGTGGAGAGAAGGACCTAATCGGTCCCAAGAAACCCGTCATCTTGGATTCGCCAACGGCTGCGTACATAGCGCCCACGAAGATCAACTCAAACAGCGACAAGCACGGGGAACCACAAATAGAACTCAAGCCGGGTCTCCACTTGCGATGCTCTCAACAGAGTAACGACACCACACCCCCGCCACCGCTGGTGCTGGAATGGGCCAAGGCTTTCGCCTAGAGACCACAACCCGATCAAGATGGGGAGATGCCGACACACCTCGGCGACGCTTCCAAGGAGGGAAACGGCACCCATGCGGGCGCCGTCCCCGCCAACTCCGACCGAAGACGAGCAGGATTTTCATCGGAACCATCGCTCAACTCCCACCTCTATCAACAGATTCGGCCAAACTATCATGGACACACCGCCACTGTCGCAACACCTCGCCATCGTGATCAAATCGTCGTGAAACACCGATCCCTCACACGGCCGAGAGCACGCCAACCACCATCTAGCACCTGCATACGATCGAAGAAAACACCTCTCCAGCTCTAAACCATCCTCGAAGCTCCAAGGCCACCCAGATCCGCCGGCACCCATCGGTGTGGGTTGGCCACACCACCACTTGGCAGCCTCCCTCCCGCTCCTGCAGCCCAGATCCATCAGGGGAAGAGCCGGCGCACCGAGCCGCCCGTCTCGACCGCGAGCGCCCACAGGAGCTCCCCTGCACGAGCCCTTGCACCGGCCACCGGCGAGATCCAGACCATGCCTCCACCAACTCCCCAAAGGAGGCACCTTCTTCTCGAGCCACGCCCGCTGCGAACAGGAGCCACACCGCGCACCCCGGCCACCACCGTGAATCCTGACCTTCGCTCCTGGCCGAGATCCGCATCCGCCAAGATCCCGCGCCGCGACCTCCCGCTCCCAAATCAACATCCGAAAAAATAGCCGCACCACTCCGCCTCTTCACCGCGAACTCCGCCTCTCCACCGCGCCATTCCCATGTGCCGCCTCACCGGAAGTCGCTCGCCACCGCACAAGACTGCACCCCTCCCCCCCACGCGAAGGAGGCCCGTCAGGGTGTGCGCAACTCGCCCTCCACCTTTATCGGCCGGGCGCTGCAACCGCCGCCGCCGCTCCTGTCCGAGGCCCGTCGAGGAGGGCACAAAGTGGGGGGCGCTCAGGAGCTAGGGTTTTGCCTCTCGAGCCGCCCGCTTGAGCGGCCCGACAGGTTGATGATTTGTCTTGCTTCCGTTGTGGCTGATATCAATCTAGAATGTATTGTAATCCTTTACAACCATTTACCGAGAAGATACTGAAACACATGCCCCACCGTACTTTGTTTCAGCTTTCAAGTGTGAAATCCCTAGTTAAGATCTTTTGTCAACAGTGTGAAACCGGACAACCTAATAGTTTTGTTTCAGCTTTCTGCATGAGGGACAAATGGACATGATTTCAGCTTTCCACGACGAGGAAGGTGGTGGCCCTAGGCAGCGTTTGCGTGCTTGCTGTATTTTGGGTGCGTGGACGGCTTGGCGGAAGGTGGTGGCCCTAGGCAGCGTTTGTATGCGTGCTGTATTTTGGGTGCGTGGACGGCTTGGCCGACGGAATTCCCTATACGCCGCTTATTGCGAAGCGGCAACTAGTCGCGGCTTCGCACAGAGCGCAGCTCGCACTGGGCCAACCCATTTGGTTTTCGCTTCGCGAGAAAGAATCGCAAAAACAAATCACGGCAGGTATCGAACCGCAAACCTCCTGTGTATGTACACGCCGCGCTAACCACCACGACTGTCGCTTACAATTGAATGAATAACAACGCGACACCAAAAGAGGTTTGCGAGCGAGGGATGATGTGGGCCGTCCCGCCCACCAATTTTACCAGCCCGGTTTGGGATCCTTCCAGAGGTTTCTGAACTGGTTTTTTTTGGTTTTGGGAACTTTCTAGGAGGTTCCTGAACCGGTTTTTTGTTGTTTCAATTTCTTTTCTTTTCTTTTTTTTTTTTCTTTCTCTCCTTTTCCTGTTTCTTTTTCTTTTCGTTTTTATTTCAAACAATATTCATGTTTCTTGAAAAAATTTCACATATTTATAAAAAAGTTTGCATTTTACAAAACTTGCAAGTTTAAAAAAATCTTTGTTTTCAAAAAATGGTTGGGTTTTCAAAAATTGCTCACGTTTTCAAATTTCTTCGGTAGTTACAGAAAATGTTCACTTTTTAAAAAAAACTTTCCTTTTTCAGTATTTCTGTTTCTTTACTTAGTTTTTTTTCTTTTTCTTTGTAATTCCTTGTTATTCCCTTTCTTCTTCTTGAGAATTTCAAATTTCCATCAAAAATTCAAAATATCTCTAGAAGTTCAAAAATGTTCCTGCTATTATCTTTTCTTCACAAATTCAAAAAAACAATTCTCCATTTTTTGTAAAAATGTTTGCATATTTTAGAAAAATGTTCACTTTTCAAATATTGTTCACTATACCAAAAAAATGTTCGGGTTTTGAAATTTCCTTCTGAGATTTGAAAAAATGTTCCTTCTTCAACATTCATTCACAATTCAAGAAAAATGTTCGTGTCTTCCAATTTTGTTCTGTAGTTTCAAAAAATATTTCCATCTCAAAATTTGTCACAATTTTCGAAAATGTGTCTGTTTCTAGTTTTGTTTGGGACTTTCAAATAATGTTAGCTTTTTTTATATATAAATGTTTACATTTTCCAATTTGTTAAAGAGTTTCCATCTTTTATAAATAGTCACCTATCCAAAAAATTGGAATTTGAAAATTTTCATCTTCCTTTTTTTTCTTTTTTTTTCATGTTCCCTTTCCATTTTTTAAGAATATTCACAGTTTTTGAAAATGTTCGTGATTTCATAAAACTGTCCACATTTTTCAAAAAAATGTTTTCATTTTTTCAAATTTTGTTCTAAGTTTGAAAAATGTTCTTGTTTCAAAAAATGTTCACGGATTCCCAAATTATACGCGTTTCCAAATTTTTATTCAGAGTTTCAAAAAATGTTCCCTTTAACGAAAATTTGTTCACATATTAAAAATTATTCCTGATTTTAAAATACCTGTTCAGTTTATCAAAACTTTGTTCACATATTCAAAAAATGTTCGAGCTTTTTAGTTTTTCTTCTCAAATATAAAAAGTGTTTGCTTTAAACACTTATCTCAAAATAATGTTGGCATTCAAAATTTGACAAAAATGTTTGGCTTTGCATTACCTTTAGCTTCGTGCGCCATAGTAAAACAAGAAAGCTTATCTAGCCCATTGGCTAGCCTCGAGCAGTCTTAGTCTTTTTTGGATTTTTCACTCTGTTCTGCTAATGGTCCGGCCCAGCTGGAGTCGCCCCTGTGCGTTCGCTCGGCAATTCGCCGCAACGAGCAGCGCATAGGTGCTCCCTTGGCCGACTGTCTAGAGAGTTCCTATTTGCCGCCAGCAGGCAACAAATGGTGGAGCCTTCGCTGAAGGCAGAGCAAATGGGGCGACCCATTAGGATGTTAACGCGCTCCAGACAAGTAAAAGAATAACAAAAATGTTATGCGCGAGGGAGACATCGATCTCGCGACCTCCCTCTCATGAATGAGTCCCACTAACCAAACGAGCTAGTGAGTTCTAGTGTTAAATATGAGGCACGATAGTATAATCATCGAAATTCTTTGAAAATTATCGAAAATATACAATGAACATTTGTAATATCCATTGAACATTTTATTAATGTCCATTGACCAACTAAAATAATATGCAATGAATTTTTTTAGCATAAGTTGAATAGTTTTCAAAAACTATGAATATATGTGTTGAACAATTTACAAATACGATTGAACATTAGTAAAAAATAAGCTGAAAAATTTCAAAATATACAATGAACATTTTTATAACTAAAAAGATTAAGTATTTTTACAACATATACCATGAAGATTTTCTTAATATGATGCACATTTTTGTAATATGTGGTGAATCTTTTGTATAATACGCACTAAAAGAGGAGAAAACAGAAAATAGGAAAATAGAAAGAAAAAAGTGAAAGAAAAACTGAAAGGGAAAAGGGGACCAAGACAGAAAAATAAAAAAACAAAACAAAACAACTGAAAACCGGACAAAGCAGTCAAAAACTGAAAGCAAAAAAAAAACGAAAAAAAAACCCCACAAGAAACAGCAAAGGAAATCCACCGACCGCCTAGGAGGGGTATGGTGGTGGATCCTATTTGACGAGAGCTCCTAGTCGGCGCCTTAAGCCCCGGCTAGGAGATCCGGCACCCACGCGCCCTGCTAGTCGGGCCGGCCCACTAAATGTCCCTGGCCGACTACCTGGAGAGCTCCTATTTGCCGCCAGCAGGCAACAAATGGTGGAGCCTTCGCTGAAGGCAGAGCAAATGGGGCGACCCATTAGGATGTTAACGCGCTCCAGACAAGTAAAAGAATAACGAAAACGTTATGCGCGAGGGAGACATCGATCTCGCGACCTCCCTCTCATGAATGAGTCCCACTAACCCAACGAGCTAGTGAGTTCTAGTGTTAAATATGAGGCACGATAGTATAATCATCGAAATTCTTTGAAAATTTTCGAAAATATACAATGAACATTTGTAATATCCATTGAACATTTTATTAATTTCCATTGACCAATTAAAATAATATGCAATGAATTTTTTTAGCATAAGTTGAATAGTTTTCAAAAACTATGAATATATGCGTTGAACAATTTTCAAATACGCATAGAACATTTAGTAAAAAATAAGCTGAAAAATTTCAAAATATACAATGAACATTTTTATAACTAAAAAGATTAAGTATTTTTACAATATATACCATGAAGATTTTCTTAATATGATGCACATTTTTGTAATATGTGGTGAATCTTTTGTATAATACGCACTAAAAGAGGAGAAAACAGAAAATAGGAAAATAGAAAGAAAAAAAGTGAAAGAAAAACTGAAAGGGAAAAGGGGACCAAGACAGAAAAATAAAAAAATGAAACAAAACAACTGAAAACCGGACAAAGCAGTCAAAAACTGAAAGCAAAAAAAAACGAAAAAAAACCCCACAAGAAACAGCAAAGGAAATCCACCGACCGCCTAGGAGGGGTATGGTGGTGGATCCTATTTGACGAGAGCTCCTAGTCGGCGCCTTAAGCCCTGGCTAGGAGATCCGGCACCCACGCGCCCTGCTTGTCGGGCCGGCCCACTAAATGTCCCTGGCCGACTACCTGGAGAGCTCCTATTTGCCGCCAGCAGGCAACAAATGGTGGAGCCTTCGCGGAAGGCAGAGCAAATGGGGCGACCCATTAGGATGTTAACGCGCTCCAGACAAGTAAAAGAATAACGAAAATGTTATGCGCGAGGGAGACATCGATCTCGTGACCTCCCTCTCATGAATGAGTCCCACTAACCAAACGAGCTAGTGAGTTCTAGTGTTAAATATGAGGCACGATAGTATAATCATCGAAATTCTTTGAAAATTTTCGAAAATATACAATGAACATTTGTAATATCCATTGAACATTTTATTAATTTCCATTGACCAATTAAAATAATATGCAATGAATTTTTTTAGCATAAGTTGAATAGTTTTCAAAAACTATGAATATATGCGTTGAACAATTTTCAAATACGCATTGAACATTTAGTAAAAAATAAGCTGAAAATTTTCAAAATATACAATGAACATTTTTATAACTAAAAAGATTAAGTATTTTTACAATATATACCATGAAGATTTTCTTAATATGATGCACCTTTTTGTAATATGTGGTGAATCTTTTGTATAATACGCACTAAAAGAGGAGAAAACAGAAAATAGGAAAATAGAAAGAAAAAAAGTGAAAGAAAAACTAAAAGGGAAAAGGGGACCAAGACAGAAAAATAAAAAAACAAAACAAAACAACTGAAAACCGGACAAAGCAGTGAAAAACTGAAAGCAAAAAAAAAGGAAAAAAAACCCCACAAGAAACAGCAAAGGAAATCCACAGACCACCTAGGAGGGGAATGGTGGTGGATCCTATTTGACGAGAGCTCCTAGTCGGCGCCTTAAGCCCCGGCTAGGAGATCCGGCACCCACGCGCCTTGCTAGTCGGGCGGGCCCACTAAATATCCCTGGCCGACTGCCTGGAGAGCTCCTATTTGCCGCCAGCAGGCAACAAATGGTGGAGCCTTCGCTGAAGGCAGAGCAAATGGGGTGACCCATTAGGATGTTAACGCGCTCCAGACAAGTAAAAGAATAACGAAAATGTTATGCGCAAGGGAGACATCGATCTCGCGACCTCCCTCTCATGAATGAGTCCCACTAACCAAACGAGCTAGTGAGTTCTAGTGTTAAATATGAGGCACGATAGTATAATCATCGAAATTCTTTGAAAAAATTCGAAAATATACAATGAACATTTGTAATATCCATTGAACGTTTTCTTAATGTCCATTGACCTATTAAAATAATCCGCAATGAATTTTTTTAGCATAAGTTGAATAGTTTTCAAAAACTATGAATATATGCGTTGAACAATTTTCAAATACGCATTGAACATTTAGTATTAAATAAGCTGGAAAATTTCAAAATATACAATGAACATTTTTATAACTAAAAAGATTAAGTATTTTTACAATATATACCATGAAGATTTTCTTAATATGATGCACATTTTTGTAATATGTGGTGAATCTTTTGTATAATACGCCCTAAAAGAGGAGAAAACAGAAAATAGGAAAATAGAAAAAAAAAGTGAAAGAAAAACTGAAAGGGAAAAGGGGACCAAGACAAAAAAATAAAAAAACGAAACAAAACAACTGAAAACCGGACAAAGCAGTCAAAAACTGAAAGCAAAAAAAACGAAAAAAAAAACCCCACAAGAAACAGCAAAGGAAATCCACCGACCGCCTAGGAGGGGTATGGTGGTGGATCCTATTTGACGAGAGCTCCTAGTCGGCGCCTTAAGCCCCGGCTAGGAGATCCGACACCCACGCGCCCTGCTAGTCGGGCCGGCCCACTAAATGTCCCTGGCCGACTGCATGGAGAGCTCCTATTTGCCGCCAGCAGGCAACAAATGGTGGAGCCTTCGCTGAAGGCAGAGCAAATGGGGCGACCCATTAGGATGTTAACGCGCTCCAGACTAGTAAAAGAATAACAAAAATGTTATGCGCGAGGGAGACATCGATCTCGCGACCTCCGTCTCATGAATGAGTCCCACTAACCAAACGCTAGTGAGTTCTAGTGTTAAATATGAGGCACGATAGTATAATCATTGAAATTCTTTGAAAATTTTCGAAAATATACAATGAACATTTTTAATATCCATTGAACATTTTATTAATGTCCATTGACCAATTAAAATAATATGCAATGAATTTTTTTTAGCATAAGTTGAATAGTTTTCAAAAACTATGAATATATGCGTTGAACAATTTTCAAATACGCATTGAACATTTAGTAAAAAATAAGCTGAAAATTTTCAAAATATACAATGAACATTTTTATAACTAAAAAGATTAAGTATTTTTACAATATATACCATGAAGATTTTCTTAATATGATGCACATTTTTGTAATATGTGGTGAATCTTTTGTATAATACGCACTAAAAGAGGAGAAAACAGAAAATAGGAAAATAGAAAGAAAAAAAGTGAAAGAAAAACTGAAAGGGAAAAGGGGACCAAGACAGAAAAATAAAAAAATGAAACAAAACAACTGAAAACCGGACAAAGCAGTCAAAAACTGAAAGCAAAAAAAAACGAAAAAAAACCCCACAAGAAACAGCAAAGGAAATCCACCGACCGCCTAGGAGGGGTATGGTGGTGGATCCTATTTGACGAGAGCTCCTAGTCGGCGCCTTAAGCCCTGGCTAGGAGATCCGGCACCCACGCGCCCTGCTTGTCGGGCCGGCCCACTAAATGTCCCTGGCCGACTGCCTGGAGAGCTCCTATTTGCCGCCAGCAGGCAACAAATGGTGGAGCCTTCGCGGAAGGCAGAGCAAATGGGGCGACCCATTAGGATGTTAACGCGCTCCAGACAAGTAAAAGAATAACGAAAATGTTATGCGCGAGGGAGACATCGATCTCGTGACCTCCCTCTCATGAATGAGTCCCACTAACCAAACGAGCTAGTGAGTTCTAGTGTTAAATATGAGGCACGATAGTATAATCATCGAAATTCTTTGAAAATTTTCGAAAATATACAATGAACATTTGTAATATCCATTGAACATTTTATTAATTTCCATTGACCAATTAAAATAATATGCAATGAATTTTTTTAGCATAAGTTGAATAGTTTTCAAAAACTATGAATATATGCGTTGAACAATTTTCAAATACGCATTGAACATTTAGTAAAAAATAAGCTGAAAATTTTCAAAATATACAATGAACATTTTTATAACTAAAAAGATTAAGTATTTTTACAATATATACCATGAAGATTTTCTTAATATGATGCACCTTTTTGTAATATGTGGTGAATCTTTTGTATAATACGCACTAAAAGAGGAGAAAACAGAAAATAGGAAAATAGAAAGAAAAAAAGTGAAAGAAAAACTGAAAGGGAAAAGGGGACCAAGACAGAAAAATAAAAAAACAAAACAAAACAACTGAAAACCAGACAAAGCAGTGAAAAACTGAAAGCAAAAAAAAAGGAAAAAAAACCCCACAAGAAACAGCAAAGGAAATCCACAGACCATCTAGGAGGGGAATGGTGGTGGATCCTATTTGACGAGAGCTCCTAGTCGGCGCCTTAAGCCCCGGCTAGGAGATCCGGCACCCACGCGCCTTGCTAGTCGGGCGGGCCCACTAAATATCCCTGGCCGACTGCCTGGAGAGCTCCTATTTGCCGCCAGCAGGCAACAAATGGTGGAGCCTTCGCTGAAGGCAGAGCAAATGGGGTGACCCATTAGGATGTTAACGCGCTCCAGACAAGTAAAAGAATAACGAAAATGTTATGCGCAAGGGAGACATCGATCTCGCGACCTCCCTCTCATGAATGAGTCCCACTAACCAAACGAGCTAGTGAGTTCTAGTGTTAAATATGAGGCACGATAGTATAATCATCGAAATTCTTTGAAAAAATTCGAAAATATACAATGAACATTTGTAATATCCATTGAACGTTTTCTTAATGTCCATTGACCTATTAAAATAATCCGCAATGAATTTTTTTAGCATAAGTTGAATAGTTTTCAAAAACTATGAATATATGCGTTGAACAATTTTCAAATACGCATTGAACATTTAGTATTAAATAAGCTGGAAAATTTCAAAATATACAATGAACATTTTTATAACTAAAAAGATTAAGTATTTTTACAATATATACCATGAAGATTTTCTTAATATGATGCACATTTTTGTAATATGTGGTGAATCTTTTGTATAATACGCCCTAAAAGAGGAGAAAACAGAAAATAGGAAAATAGAAAAAAAAGTGAAAGAAAAACTGAAAGGGAAAAGGGGACCAAGACAAAAAAATAAAAAAACGAAACAAAACAACTGAAAACCGGACAAAGCAGTCAAAAACTGAAAGCAAAAAAAACGAAAAAAAAAACCCCACAAGAAACAGCAAAGGAAATCCACCGACCGCCTAGGAGGGGTATGGTGGTGGATCCTATTTGACGAGAGCTCCTAGTCGGCGCCTTAAGCCCCGGCTAGGAGATCCGACACCCACGCGCCCTGCTAGTCGGGCCGGCCCACTAAATGTCCCTGGCCGACTGCATGGAGAGCTCCTATTTGCCGCCAGCAGGCAACAAATGGTGGAGCCTTCGCTGAAGGCAGAGCAAATGGGGCGACCCATTAGGATGTTAACGCGCTCCAGACTAGTAAAAGAATAACAAAAATGTTATGCGCGAGGGAGACATCGATCTCGCGACCTCCGTCTCATGAATGAGTCCCACTAACCAAACGCTAGTGAGTTCTAGTGTTAAATATGAGGCACGATAGTATAATCATTGAAATTCTTTGAAAATTTTCGAAAATATACAATGAACATTTTTAATATCCATTGAACATTTTATTAATGTCCATTGACCAATTAAAATAATATGCAATGAATTTTTTTTAGCATAAGTTGAATAGTTTTCAAAAACTATGAATATATGCGTTGAACAATTTTCAAATACGCATTGAACATTTAGTAAAAAATAAGCTGAAAATTTTCAAAATATACAATGAACATTTTTATAACTAAAAAGATTAAGTATTTTTACAATATATACCATGAAGATTTTCTTAATATGATGCACATTTTTGTAATATGTGGTGAATCTTTTGTATAATACGCACTAAAAGAGGAGAAAACAGAAAATAGGAAAATAGAAAGAAAAAAAGTGAAAGAAAAACTGAAAGGGAAAAGGGGACCAAGACAGAAAAATAAAAAAATGAAACAAAACAACTGAAAACCGGACAAAGCAGTCAAAAACTGAAAGCAAAAAAAAAACGAAAAAAAACCCCACAAGAAACAGCAAAGGAAATCCACCGACCGCCTAGGAGGGGTATGGTGGTGGATCCTATTTGACGAGAGCTCCTAGTCGGCGCCTTAAGCCCTGGCTAGGAGATCCGGCACCCACGCGCCCTGCTTGTCGGGCCGGCCCACTAAATGTCCCTGGCCGACTGCCTGGAGAGCTCCTATTTGCCGCCAGCAGGCAACAAATGGTGGAGCCTTCGCGGAAGGCAGAGCAAATGGGGCGACCCATTAGGATGTTAACGCGCTCCAGACAAGTAAAAGAATAACCAAAATGTTATGCGCGAGGGAGACATCGATCTCGTGACCTCCCTCTCATGAATGAGTCCCACTAACCAAACGAGCTAGTGAGTTCTAGTGTTAAATATGAGGCACGATAGTATAATCATCGAAATTCTTTGAAAATTTTCGAAAATATACAATGAACATTTGTAATATCCATTGAACATTTTATTAATTTCCATTGACCAATTAAAATAATATGCAATGAATTTTTTTAGCATAAGTTGAATAGTTTTCAAAAACTATGAATATATGCGTTGAACAATTTTCAAATACGCATTGAACATTTAGTAAAAAATAAGCTGAAAATTTTCAAAATATACAATGAACATTTTTATAACTAAAAAGATTAAGTATTTTTACAATATATACCATGAAGATTTTCTTAATATGATGCACATTTTTGTAATATGTGGTGAATCTTTTGTATAATACGCCCTAAAAGAGGAGAAAACAGAAAATAGGAAAATAGAAAAAAAAAGTGAAAGAAAAACTGAAAGGGAAAAGGGGACCAAGACAAAAAAATAAAAAAATGAAACAAAACAACTGAAAACCGGACAAAGCAGTCAAAAACTGAAAGCAAAAAAAAAGGAAAAAAAACCCCACAAGAAACAGCAAAGGAAATCCACCGACCGCCTAGGAGGGGTATGGTGGTGGATCCTATTTGACGAGAGCTCCTAGTCGGCGCCTTAAGCCCCGGCTAGGAGATCCGGCACCCACGCGCCCTGCTAGTCGGGCCGGCCCACTAAATGTCCCTGGCCGACTGCATGGAGAGCTCCTATTTGCCGCCAGCAGGCAACAAATGGTGGAGCCTTCGCTGAAGGCAGAGCAAATGGGGCGACCCATTAGGATGTTAACGCGCTCCAGACAAGTAAAAGAATAACAAAAATGTTATGCGCGAGGGAGACATCGATCTCGCGACCTCCGTCTCATGAATGAGTCCCACTAACCAAACGCTAGTGAGTTCTAGTGTTAAATATGAGGCACGATAGTATAATCATTGAAATTCTTTGAAAATTTTCGAAAATATACAATGAACATTTTTAATATCCATTGAACATTTTATTAATGTCCATTGACCAATTAAAATAATATGCAATGAATTTTTTTTAGCATAAGTTGAATAGTTTTCAAAAACTATGAATATATGCGTTGAACAATTTTCAAATACGCATTGAACATTTAGTAAAAAATAAGCTGAAAATTTTCAAAATATACAATGAACATTTTTATAACTAAAAAGATTAAGTATTTTTACAATATATACCATGAAGATTTTCTTAATATGATGCACATTTTTGTAATATGTGGTGAATCTTTTGTATAATACGCACTAAAAGAGGAGAAAACAGAAAATAGGAAAATAGAAAGAAAAAAAGTGAAAGAAAAACTGAAAGGGAAAAGGGGACCAAGACAGAAAAATAAAAAAATGAAACAAAACAACTGAAAACCGGACAAAGCAGTCAAAAACTGAAAGCAAAAAAAAA
>NC_041389.1:39870103-39890773 GCF_002162155.2 Triticum dicoccoides
AAAAAAACGAAACAAAACAACTGAAAACCGGACAAAGCAGTCAAAAACTGAAAGCAAAAAAAAAACGAAAAAAAACCCCACAAGAAACAGCAAAGGAAATCCACCGACCGCCTAGGAGGGGTATGGTGGTGGATCCTATTTGACGAGAGCTCCTAGTCGGCGCCTTAAGCCCCGGCTAGGAGATCCGACACCCACGCGCCCTGCTAGTCGGGCCGGCCCACTAAATGTCCCTGGCCGACTGCCTGGAGAGCTCCTATTTGCCGCCAGCAGGCAACAAATGGTGGAGCCTTCGCTGAAGGCAGAGCAAATGGGGCGACCCATTAGGATGTTAACGCGCTCCAGACAAGTAAAAGAATAACGAAAATGTTATGCGCGAGGGAGACATCGATCTCGCGACCTCCCTCTCATGAATGAGTCCCACTAACCAAACGCTAGTGAGTTCTAGTGTTAAATATGAGGCACGATAGTATAATCATTGAAATTCTTTGAAATTTTTTGAAAATATACAATGAACATTTGTAATATCCATTGAACATTTTATTAATGTCCATTGACCAATTAAAATAATATGCAATGAATTTTTTTAGCATAAGTTGAATAGTTTTCAAAAACTATGAATATATGTGTTGAACAATTTTCAAATACGCATTGAACATTTAGTAAAAAATAAGCTGAAAATTTTCAAAATATACAATGAACATTTTTATAACTAAAAAGATTAAGTATTTTTACAATATATACCATGAAGAATTTCTTAATATGATGCACATTTTTGTAATGTGTGGTGAATCTTTTGTATAATACGCACTAAAAGAGGAGAAAACAGAAAATAGGAAGATAGAAAGAAAAAAAGTGAAAGAAAAACTGAAAGGGAAAAGGGGACCAAGACAGAAAAATAAAAAAAACGAAACAAAACAACTGTGAAAAACTGAAAGCAAAAAAAAATGAAAAAAAAACCCCACAAGAAACAGCAAAGGAAATCCTCCGACCGCCTAGGAGGGGTATGGTGGTGGATCCTATTTGACGAGAGCTCCTAGTCGGCGCCTTAAGCCCCGGCTAGGAGATCCGGCACCCACGCGCCCTGCTAGTCGGGCCGGCCCACTAAGTGTCCCTGGCCGACTGCCTGGAGAGCTCCTATTTGCCGCCAGCAGGCAACAAATGGTGGACCCTTCGCTGAAGGCAGAGCAAATGGGGCGACCCATTAGGATGTTAACGCGCTCCAGACAAGTAAAAGAATAACGAAAATGTTATGCGCGAGGGAGACATCGATCTCGCGACCTCCCTCTCATGAATGAGTCCCACTAACCGAACGAGCTAGTGAGTTCTAGTGTTAAATATGAGGCACGATAGTATAATCAACGAAATTCTTTGAAAATTTTCGAAAATATACAATGAACATTTGTAATATCCATTGAACATTTTCTTAATGTCCATTGACCTATTAAAATAATCCGCAATGCATTTTTTTAGCATAAGTTGAATAGTTTTCAAAAACTATGAATATATGCGTTGAACAATTTTCAAATACGCATTGAACATTTAGTAAAAAATAAGCTGAAAATTTTCAAAATATACAATGAACATTTTTATAACTAAAAAGATTAAGTATTTTTACAATATATACCATGAAGATTTTCTTAATATGATGCACATTTTTGTAATATGTGGTGAATCTTTTGTATAATACGCACTAAAAGAGGAGAAAACAGAAAATAGGAAAATAGAAAGAAAAAAAGTGAAAGAAAAACTGAAAGGGAAAAGGGGACCAAGACAAAAAAATAAAAAAACGAAACAAAACAACTGAAAACCGGACAAAGCAATCAAAAACTGAAAGCAAAAAAAAACAAAAAACCCCCCCACAAGAAACAGCAAAGGAAATCCACCGACCACCTAGGAGGGGTATGGTGGTGGATCCTATTTGACGAGAGCTCCTAGTCGACGCCTTAAGCCCCGGCTAGGAGATCCGGCACCCACGTGCCTTGCTAGTCAGGCGGGCCCACTAAATGTCCCTGGCCGACTGCCTGGAGAGCTCCTATTTGCCGCCAGCAGGCAACAAATGGTGGACCCTTCGCTGAAGGCAGAGCAAATGGGGCGACCCATTAGGATGTTAACGCGCTCCAGACAAGTAAAAGAATAACGAAAATGTTATGCGCGAGGGAGACATCGATCTTGCGACCTCCCTCTCATGAATGAGTCGCACTAACCAAACGAGCTAGTGAGTTCTAGTGTTAAATATGAGGCACGATAGTATAATCATCGAAATTCTTTGAAAAAATTCGAAAATATACAATGAACATTTGTAATATCCATTGAACGTTTTCTTAATGTCCATTGACCTATTAAAATAATCCGCAATGAATTTTTTTAGCATAAGTTGAATAGTTTTCAAAAACTATGAATATATGCGTTGAACAATTTTCAAATACGCATTGAACATTTAGTAAAAAATAAGCTGGAAAATTTCAAAATATACAATGAACATTTTTATAACTAAAAAGATTAAGTATTTTTACAATATATACCATGAAGATTTTCTTAATATGATGCACATTTTTGTAATATGTGGTGAATCTTTTGTATAATACGCACTAAAAGAGGAGAAAACAGAAAATAGGAAAATAGAAAGAAAAAAAGTGAAAGAAAAACTGAAAGGGAAAAGGGGACCAAGACAACAAAATAAAAAAACGAAACAAAACAACTGAAAACCGGACAAAGCAGTCAAAAACTGAAAGCAAAAAAAACGAAAAAAAACCCCACAAGAAACAGCAAAGGAAATCCACCGACCGCCTAGGAGGGGTATGGTGGTGGATCCTATTTGACGAGAGCTCCTAGTCGGCGCCTTAAGCCCCGGCTAGGAGATCCGACACCCACGCGCCCTGCTAGTCGGGCCGGCCCACTAAATGTCCCTGGCCGACTGCCTGGAGAGCTCCTATTTGCCGCCAGCAGGCAACAAATGGTGGAGCCTTCGCTGAAGGCAGAGCAAATGGGGCGACCCATTAGGATGTTAACGCGCTCCAGACAAGTAAAAGAATAACGAAAATGTTATGCGCGAGGGAGACATCGATCTCGCGACCTCCCTCTCATGAATGAGTCCCACTAACCAAACGCTAGTGAGTTCTAGTGTTAAATATGAGGCACGATAGTATAATCATTGAAATTCTTTGAAAATTTTCGAAAATATACAATGAACATTTGTAATATCCATTGAACATTTTATTAATGTCCATTGACCAATTAAAATAATATGCAATGAATTTTTTTTAGCATAAGTTGAATAGTTTTCAAAAACTATGAATATATTTGTTGAACAATTTTCAAATAGGCATTGAACATTTAGTAAAAAATAAGCTGAAAATTTTCAAAATATACAATGAACATTTTTATAACTAAAAATATTAAGTATTTTTACAATATATACCATGAAGATTTTCTTAATATGATGCACATTTTTGTAATGTGTGGTGAATCTTTTGTATAATACGCACTAAAAGAGGAGAAAACAGAAAATAGGAAAATAGAAAGAAAAAAAGTGAAAGAAAAACTGAAAGGGAAAAGGGGACCAAGACAGAAAAATCAAAAAAACGAAACAAAACAACTGTCAAAAACTGAAAGCAAAAAAAAATGAAAAAAAACCCCACAAGAAACAGCAAAGGAAATCCTCCGACCGCCTAGGAGGGGTATGGTGGTGGATCCTATTTGACGAGAGCTCCTAGTCGGCGCCTTAAGCCCCGGCTAGGAGATCCGGCACCCACGCGCCCTGCTAGTCGGGCCGGCCCACTAAATGTCCCTGGCCGACTGCCTGGAGAGCTCCTATTTGCCGCCAGCAGGCAACAAATGGTGGACCCTTCGCTGAAGGCAGAGCAAATGGGGCGACCCATTAGGATGTTAACGCGCTCCAGACAAGTAAAAGAATAACGAAAATGTTATGCGCGAGGGAGACATCGATCTCGCGACCTCCCTCTCATGAATGAGTCCCACTAACCGAACGAGCTTGTGAGTTCTAGTGTTAAATATGAGGCACGATAGTATAATCAACGAAATTCTTTGAATTTTTTTGAAAATATACAATGAACATTTGTAATATCCATTGAACATTTTATTAATGTCCATTGACCAATTAAAATAATATGCAATGAATTTTTTTAGCATCAGTTGAATAGTTTTCAAAAACTATGAATATATGCGTTGAACAATTTTCAAATACGCATTGAACATTTAGTAAAAAATAAGCTGCAAATTTTCAAAATATACAATGAACATTTTTATAACTAAAAAGATTAAGTATTTTTACAATATATACCATGAAGATTTTCTTAATATGATGCACATTTTTGTAATATGTGGTGAATCTTTTGTATAATACGCACTAAAAGAGGAGAAAACAGAAAATAGGAAAATAGAAAGAAAAAAGTGAAAGAAAAACTCAAAGGGAAACGGGGACCAAGACAAAAAAAATAAAAAAACGAAACAAAACAACTGAAAACCGGACAAAGCAATGAAAAACTGAAAGCAAAAAAAAAAAACAAAAAAACCCCCCACAAGAAACAGCAAAGGAAATCCACCGACCACCTAGGAGGGGTATGGTGGTGGATCCTATTTGACGAGAGCTCCTAGTCGGCGCCTTAAGCCCCGGCTAGGAGATCCGGCACCCACGCGCCTTGCTAGTCGGGCGGGCCCACTAAATGTCCCTGGCCGACTGCCTGGAGAGCTCCTATTTGCCGCCAGCAGGCAACAAATGGTGGACCCTTCGCTGAAGGCAGAGCAAATGGGGCGACCCATTAGGATGTTAACGCGCTCCAGACAAGTAAAAGAATAACGAAAATGTTATGCGCGAGGGAAACATCGATCTTGCGACCTCCCTCTCATGAATGAGTCCCACTAACCAAACGAGCTAGTGAGTTCTAGTGTTAAATATGAGGCACGATAGTATAATCATCGAAATTCTTTGAAAAAATTTG
Source organism: Triticum dicoccoides (assembly GCF_002162155.2). NCBI lineage: Eukaryota > Viridiplantae > Streptophyta > Magnoliopsida > Poales > Poaceae > Triticum > Triticum dicoccoides. The sequence continues at coordinate 39,875,062 of NC_041389.1, forward strand.
AAAATATACAATGAACATTTGTAATATCCATTGAACGTTTTCTTAATGTCCGTTGACCAATTAAAATAATCCGCAATGAATTTTTTTAGCATAAGTTGAATAGTTTTCAAAAACTATGAATATATGCGTTGAACAATTTTCAAATACGCATTGAACATTTAGTAAAAAATAAGCTGGAAAATTTCAAAATATACAATGAACATTTTTATAACTAAAAAGATTAAGTATTTTTACAATATATACCATGAAGATTTTCTTAATATGATGCACATTTTTGTAATATGTGGTGAATCTTTTGTATAATACGCACTAAAAGAGGAGAAAACAGAAAATAGGAAAATAGAAAGAAAAAAAGTGAAAGAAAAACTGAAAGGGAAAAGGGGACCAAGACAAAAAAATAAAAAAACGAAACAAAACAACTGAAAACCGGACAAAGCAGTCAAAAACTGAAAGCAAAAAAAAAACGAAAAAAAACCCCACAAGAAACAGCAAAGGAAATCCACCGACCGCCTAGGAGGGGTATGGTGGTGGATCCTATTTGACGAGAGCTCCTAGTCGGCGCCTTAAGCCCCGGCTAGGAGATCCGACACCCACGCGCCCTGCTAGTCGGGCCGGCCCACTAAATGTCCCTGGCCGACTGCCTGGAGAGCTCCTATTTGCCGCCAGCAGGCAACAAATGGTGGAGCCTTCGCTGAAGGCAGAGCAAATGGGGCGACCCATTAGGATGTTAACGCGCTCCAGACAAGTAAAAGAATAACGAAAATGTTATGCGCGAGGGAGACATCGATCTCGCGACCTCCCTCTCATGAATGAGTCCCACTAACCAAACGCTAGTGAGTTCTAGTGTTAAATATGAGGCACGATAGTATAATCATTGAAATTCTTTGAAATTTTTTGAAAATATACAATGAACATTTGTAATATCCATTGAACATTTTATTAATGTCCATTGACCAATTAAAATAATATGCAATGAATTTTTTTAGCATAAGTTGAATAGTTTTCAAAAACTATGAATATATGTGTTGAACAATTTTCAAATACGCATTGAACATTTAGTAAAAAATAAGCTGAAAATTTTCAAAATATACAATGAACATTTTTATAACTAAAAAGATTAAGTATTTTTACAATATATACCATGAAGAATTTCTTAATATGATGCACATTTTTGTAATGTGTGGTGAATCTTTTGTATAATACGCACTAAAAGAGGAGAAAACAGAAAATAGGAAGATAGAAAGAAAAAAAGTGAAAGAAAAACTGAAAGGGAAAAGGGGACCAAGACAGAAAAATAAAAAAAACGAAACAAAACAACTGTCAAAAACTGAAAGCAAAAAAAAATGAAAAAAAAACCCCACAAGAAACAGCAAAGGAAATCCTCCGACCGCCTAGGAGGGGTATGGTGGTGGATCCTATTTGACGAGAGCTCCTAGTCGGCGCCTTAAGCCCCGGCTAGGAGATCCGGCACCCACGCGCCTTGCTAGTCGGGCCGGCCCACTAAGTGTCCCTGGCCGACTGCCTGGAGAGCTCCTATTTGCCGCCAGCAGGCAACAAATGGTGGACCCTTCGCTGAAGGCAGAGCAAATGGGGCGACCCATTAGGATGTTAACGCGCTCCAGACAAGTAAAAGAATAACGAAAATGTTATGCGCGAGGGAGACATCGATCTCGCGACCTCCCTCTCATGAATGAGTCCCACTAACCGAACGAGCTAGTGAGTTCTAGTGTTAAATATGAGGCACGATAGTATAATCAACGAAATTCTTTGAAAATTTTCGAAAATATACAATGAACATTTGTAATATCCATTGAACATTTTCTTAATGTCCATTGACCTATTAAAATAATCCGCAATGCATTTTTTTAGCATAAGTTGAATAGTTTTCAAAAACTATGAATATATGCGTTGAACAATTTTCAAATACGCATTGAACATTTAGTAAAAAATAAGCTGAAAATTTTCAAAATATACAATGAACATTTTTATAACTAAAAAGATTAAGTATTTTTACAATATATACCATGAAGATTTTCTTAATATGATGCACATTTTTGTAATATGTGGTGAATCTTTTGTATAATACGCACTAAAAGAGGAGAAAACAGAAAATAGGAAAATAGAAAGAAAAAAAGTGAAAGAAAAACTGAAAGGGAAAAGGGGACCAAGACAAAAAAAATAAAAAAAATGAAACAAAACAACTGAAAACCGGACAAAGCAATCAAAAACTGAAAGCAAAAAAAAACAAAAAACCCCCCCACAAGAAACAGCAAAGGAAATCTACCGACCACCTAGGAGGGGTATGGTGGTGGATCCTATTTGACGGGAGCTCCTAGTCGACGCCTTAAGCCCCGGCTAGGAGATCCGGCACCCACGTGCCTTGCTAGTCGGGCGGGCCCACTAAATGTCCCTGGCCGACTGCCTGGAGAGCTCCTATTTGCCGCCAGCAGGCAACAAATGGTGGACCCTTCGCTGAAGGCAGAGCAAATGGGGCGACCCATTAGGATGTTAACGCGCTCCAGACAAGTAAAAGAATAACGAAAATGTTATGCGCGAGGGAGACATCGATCTTGCGACCTCCCTCTCATGAATGAGTCGCACTAACCAAACGAGCTAGTGAGTTCTAGTGTTAAATATGAGGCACGATAGTATAATCATCGAAATTCTTTGAAAAAATTCGAAAATATACAATGAACATTTGTAATATCCATTGAACGTTTTCTTAATGTCCATTGACCTATTAAAATAATCCGCAATGAATTTTTTTAGCATAAGTTGAATAGTTTTCAAAAACTATGAATATATGCGTTGAACAATTTTCAAATACGCATTGAACATTTAGTAAAAAATAAGCTGGGAAATTTCAAAATATACAATGAACATTTTTATAACTAAAAAGATTAAGTATTTTTACAATATATACCATGAAGATTTTCTTAATATGATGCACATTTTTGTAATATGTGGTGAATCTTTTGTATAATACGCCCTAAAAGAGGAGAAAACAGAAAACAGGAAAATAGAAAGAAAAAAAGTGAAAGAAAAACTGAAAGGGAAAAGGGGACCAAGACAAAAAAATAAAAAAACGAAACAAAACAACTGAAAACCGGACAAAGCAGTCAAAAACTGAAAGCAAAAAAAACGAAAAAAAAACCCCACAAGAAACAGCAAAGGAAATCCACCGACCGCCTAGGAGGGGTATGGTGGTGGATCCTATTTGACGAGAGCTCCTAGTCGGCGCCTTAAGCCCCGGCTAGGAGATCCGACACCCACGCGCCCTGCTAGTCGGGCCGGCCCACTAAATGTCCCTGGCCGACTGCCTGGAGAGCTCCTATTTGCCGCCAGCAGACAACAAATGGTGGAGCCTTCGCTGAAGGCAGAGCAAATGGGGCGACCCATTAGGATGTTAACGCGCTCCAGACAAGTAAAAAAATAACGAAAATGTTATGCGCGAGGGAGACATCGATCTTGCGACCTCCCTCTCATGAATGAGTCCCACTAACCAAACGAGCTAGTGAGTTCTAGTGTTAAATATGAGGCACGATAGTATAATCATCGAAATTCTTTGAAAAAATTCGAAAATATACAATGAACATTTGTAATATCCATTGAACGTTTTCTTAATGTCCATTGACCTATTAAAATAATCCGCAATGAATTTTTTTAGCATAAGTTGAATAGTTTTCAAAAACTATGAATATATGCGTTGAACAATTTTCAAATACGCATTGAACATTTAGTAAAAAATAAGCTGGAAAATTTCAAAATATACAATAAACATTTTTATAACTAAAAAGATTAAGTATTTTTACAATATATACCATGAAGATTTTCTTAATATGATGCACATTTTTGTAATATGTGGTGAATCTTTTGTATAATACGCACTAAAAGAGGAGAAAACAGAAAATAGGAAAATAGAAAGAAAAAAAGTGAAAGAAAAACTGAAAGGGAAAAGGGGACCAAGACAAAAAAATAAAAAAACAAAACAAAACAACCGAAAACCGGACAAAGCAGTCAAAAACTGAAAGCAAAAAAAAACGAAAAAAAAAACCCCACAAGAAACAGCAAAGGAAATCCACCGACCGCCTAGGAGGGGTATGGTGGTGGATCCTATTTGACGAGAGCTCCTAGTCGGCGCCTTAAGCCCCGGCTAGGAGATCCGACACCCACGCGCCCTGCTAGTCGGGCCGGCCCACTAAATGTCTCTGGCCGACTGCCTGGAGAGCTCCTATTTGCCGCCAGCAGGCAACAAATGGTGGAGCCTTCGCTGAAGGCAGAGCAAATGGGGCGACCCATTAGGATGTTAACGCGCTCCAGACAAGTAAAAGAATAACGAAAATGTTATGCGCGAGGGAGACATCGATCTCGCGACCTCCCTCTCATGAATGAGTCCCACTAACCAAACGCTAGTCAGTTCTAGTGTTAAATATGAGGCACGATAGTATAATCATTGAAATTCTTTGAAAATTTTCGAAAATATACAATGAACATTTGTAATATCCATTGAACATTTTATTAATGTCCATTGACCAATTAAAATAATATGCAATGAATTTTTTTAGCATAAGTTGAATAGTTTTCAAAAACTATGAATATATGCGTTGAACAATTTTCAAATACGCATTGAACATTTAGTAGAAAATAAGATGAAAATTTTCAAAATATACAATGAACATTTTTATAACTAAAAAGATTAAGTATTTTTACAATATATACCATGAAGATTTTCTTAATATGATGCACATTTTTGTAATATGTGGTGAATCTTTTGTATAATACGCACTAAAAGAGGAGAAAACAGAAAATAGGAAGATAGAAAGAAAAAAAGTGAAAGAAAAACTGAAAGGGAAAAGGGGACCAAGACAGAAAAATAAAAAAAACGAAACAAAACAACTGTCAAAAACTGAAAGCAAAAAAAAAAATGAAAAAAAACCCCACAAGAAACAGAAAAGGAAATCCACCGACCGCCTAGGAGGGGTATGGTGGTGGATCCTATTTGACGAGAGCTCCTAGTCGGCGCCTTAAGCCCCGGCTAGGAGATCCGGCACCCACGCGCCCTGCTAGTCGGGCCGGCCCACTAAATGTCCCTGGCCGACTGCCTGGAGAGCTCCTATTTGCCGCCAGCAGGCAACAAATGGTGGAGCCTTCGCTGAAGGCAGAGCAAATGGGGCGACCCATTAGGATGTTAACGCGCTCCAGACAAGTAAAAGAATAACGAAAATGTTATGCGCGAGGGAGACATCGATCTCGCGACCTCCCTCTCATGAATGAGTCCCACTAACCAAACGCTAGTCAGTTCTAGTGTTAAATATGAGGCACGATAGTATAATCATTGAAATTCTTTGAAAATTTTCGAAAATATACAATGAACATTTGTAATATCCATTGAACATTTTATTAATGTCCATTGACCAATTAAAATAATATGCAATGAATTTTCTTAGCATAAGTTGAATAGTTTTCAAAAACTATGAATATATGCGTTGAACAATTTTCAAATACGCATTGAACATTTAGTAGAAAATAAGATGAAAATTTTCAAAATATACAATGAACATTTTTATAACTAAAAAGATTAAGTATTTTTACAATATATACCATGAAGATTTTCTTAATATGATGCACATTTTTGTAATATGTGGTGAATCTTTTGTATAATACGCACTAAAAGAGGAGAAAACAGAAAATAGGAAGATAGAAAGAAAAAAAGTGAAAGAAAAACTGAAAGGGAAAAGGGGACCAAGACAGAAAAATAAAAAAAACGAAACAAAACAACTGTCAAAAACTGAAAGCAAAAAAAAAAAAATGATAAAAAACCCCACAAGAAACAGAAAAGGAAATCCACCGACCGCCTAGGAGGGGTATGGTGGTGGATCCTATTTGACGAGAGCTCCTAGTCGGCGCCTTAAGCCCCGGCTAGGAGATCCGGCACCCACGCGCCCTGCTAGTCGGGCCGGCCCACTAAATGTCCCTGGCCGACTGCCTGGAGAGCTCCTATTTGCCGCCAGCAGGCAACAAATGGTGGAGCCTTCGCTGAAGGCAGAGCAAATGGGGCGACCCATTAGGATGTTAACGCGCTCCAGACAAGTAAAAGAATAACGAAAATGTTATGCGCGAGGGAGACATCGATCTCGCGACCTCCCTCTCATGAATGAGTCCCACTAACCGAACGAGCTAGTGAGTTCTAGTGTTAAATATGAGGCACGATAGTATAATCAATGAAATTCTTTGAAAATTTTCGAAAATATACAATGAACATTTGTAATATCCATTGAACATTTTCTTAATGTCCATTGACCTATTAAAATAATCCGCAATGCATTTTTTTAGCATATGTTGAATAGTTTTCAAAAACTATGAATATATGCGTTGAACAATTTTCAAATACGCATTGAACATTTAGTAAAAAATAAGCTGAAAATTTTCAAAATATACAATGAACATTTTTATAACTAAAAAGATTAAGTATTTTTACAATATATACCATGAAAATTTTCTTAATATGATGCACATTTTTGTAATATGTGGTGAATCTTATGTATAATACGCACTAAAAGAGGAGAAAACAGAAAATAGGAAAATAGAAAGAAAAAAAGTGAAAGAAAAACTGAAAGGGGAAAGGGAACCAAGACAGAGAAATAAAAAAAAAACGAAATAAAACAACTGAAAACCGGACAAAGCAGTCAAAAACTGAAAGAAAAAAAAACGAAAAAAAACCCCACAAGAAACAGCAAAGGAAATCCACCGACTGCCTAGGAGGGGTACGGTGGTGGATCCTATTTATTTGATGAGAGCTCCATAGTCGGCGCCTTAAGCCCCGGCTAGGAGATCCGGCACCCACGTGCCCAGCTAGTTGGGCCAGTCCACTAAATGTGTTGACCAACAAACTCGCGGGGAAAAATAACAAGTGACTACATAAGGAGTAAAATGAGTGGATCTACACTTTAAAATATATCTACATACATCCGTATCTTGTAATCCATTTGAAATGTCTAAAAAAACTTATATTTAGGAACGGAGGGAGTACATGATTCGACCTCAGGACGTTGACTCGACACCCGTGCTCCCTTACCACTGCACCTACAGGCCATCAGTTCTTCGGGACAGCCTAAAACACCTAATAACACTATCGCGCCGTATTTGTTGCACATAACCACTGTTTTTTTCTTTTGCAAAACAAACCGTGATAAGAAAACATTTATGGATTCAAAACGTTCAACATTTTTGAAGGAACGTTGAAGAACGTGAAAAAATTCACCGATTTTCAAAAAGTGTTCAACAAATTTGCAAAAAAGTTCATATTTTTTTTAAATGATCGAATTTCAAAAAAGTTCATCAATTTTAAAAAGTTCATTGAAATTGAAAAAATGTACATGGATTTAGAAATAACAATCTAAGAAATTGATAAATTTCATGAAATTGAAAAAAAGTTCATCATCAATTTTAAAAAAAGTTCATTGAATTTTAAGTTAATTGAATATGAAAAAAGTTCATTTTATGTGAAAAAAAGTTCACTGAATTCAAAAAAAGTTGACCGAATTCAAAAAAAGTTCATCGAATTCAGGAAAACTTCATCAAATTCTGAAAAAGTTCATCAAAATCGAAAAAAAGTTCACCCCGTCCAATTAAAGTTCATCTAATTTGAAAATAGTTCATCAAATTTGAAAAAAAGTTCATCGAATTTGATAAAAAATTTATCAATTGTAAATAAGAAGGTCACGAATTTGAAAAAACATCGGCTTCTTAAACGTTTTTTCGGGTTTTTTTTCGATGTTTTGGTTTTTCACCGGTCTTCCTTAGCTTTTCAATCGAAAAAAAATTGAATTTTTTTTGCGCAAAAACACGTTTTTTATTTATTTTTCCTTTCACGAGAGTTACGATTTTGCTTCTGCGAGAGGCACGGTTTTGCTTTCGTAAGAGTCACGACCGTGCCTCTCGAAAACGAAAAAAAACGCGTTTTCTGTTTTTTTTTCTTTCGCAGAGTCACGGTTTTGCTTCAGCGAGAGGCACGGGTGTGCTTTCGCGAGAGTCATGGCCGTGCCTCTCGGAAACGAAAAAACGTGTTTTCTATTTATTTTTTCTTTCGCGAGAGTCACGGTTTTGCTTCCGCGGGAGGCATAGTTGTGTTTTCGCGAGAGTAACGGCCGTGCCTCTTGGAAAAGGAAAAAAAATGTGTTTTCTGTTTTTTTCTTTCGCCAGAGTCACGGTTTTGCTTCCGCAAGAGGCACGGTTGTGCTTTCACGAAAGTCACGGCTGCCTCCTTGGAAACCAAAAAAAAAGCGTTTTCTCTTTTTTTTTTCCTTCCGGAGAGTCCCGGTTTTGCTTCCGCGAGAGGCATAGTTGTGATTTCGTGAGAGGCACGGGTGTGCCACTTTCAGAAGGGGAAAAACCCCGTGCTCCCAATTTAGTTTTTTCGTCCAGTTTTTTCCGTGAAGAAAAAGATCGTCAAAACCTATCAATATGGCATCTAGTTTTGTAGAACTCGACGCGAGGAATCCAACGGTGAAAGCGGTTCGAGATTTGGACGCACGGTTTGAGAGATAAAATGTTTTGAATAAACGGATTTACGAAAAAAAGGAAAAGTCCCAGGTTGCGACAAGTGGCGCGCTGTATGTGGGCCACCTGTCGCAACCAGGGGAATTGGAGTGATCTTTGCAACGAGTACTCCTCAATTAGTGATTTTGATTGTACTGTATCGGGCGCAGAGGGCGCCGAATAAGATCCAGCCTATTTGACGCTCGTGAGCGTCCAAACATCGGGGCTTAGCTGAAGGCGCTCCGAGTTAGGCCGGCCCATGAACGCATGGCTGTTTTTTCTGCTTCTGTTTCATTTTCTTTTGTGTTTCCCTTTTTGTTTATTTTATTTCTTTTTTTACTTTATTCTCTTTCCAAACATTTGTTCGATCATTAGAACAAAGATATGAATTCCAAAAAACATTTTTATACAAAACTGTTCAATGTAAATCTAAATATTGTTCAACGCATATCACAAAATGTTAAAAGTGTATTTAAAAATTGCTCAACACATAGTACAAAAATGTTAAATATACATTTTAGAAATAGTTCAACATGTATTTAAGTATTGTTCAGCATATATCACAAGAATATTCAATTTTTTATTTACAAATGGTTCAGCGTATACAAACAAATATTCAATATATATTTTACAAAAGATAATGTATAAAAAATCAATAAACATTTGGAATTTCAAAATTTAGTTCGCGTTTTCAATAATTGTTATTTTATAATTTTGCTCAAATTTCAATATTTATTCACGATTTTCAAATATATTTAAGGAAAATCGTTCACATTTGTTTGCAAGAATTCTTGGAAATTTTGAAGGAAAAGAACAGATTTGTCATTGCACATTGTACTTTAGTGTTTGCGCTGCAATTTTGCTATACTTAGGAGTTAGGTGATGTGGGTGCTTTTCTTTTTCGAGTCATTTTCACTTTCGTTCATTTAGGAGCTCTCGGGTGTGGTTGTGCTGCTCTGGGTCGTCCATGGGCCTGTACAGGCAGTGCGACCGCACAGGACCCCCAAATTTCAATGACCCTAGTTTTCGGCCGAGCTCATGTTTTTCCTATAAAGCTATCTCTTTTGTTTGGGCGTTTTTTGGCCTGCCGGCCTTGTCTGGTCGTCCGGGCATCTTCCATGCTCCATCCCGATTGGGACCCGCTATTTGGCTCGGTGTGCACTAGGGGGATCGTGTGCGCCGGTCTATTTGCAGGCTGGACGCCCCTTTTTCCGTTTTTTACTTTTCCTTCTCTATTTTTTATTTTTGTTTTATTCTTTGTTAAAATAATTCGAGACTACAAAGATGTTCTAGAGTTTTAATAAATGTGAATTGTTAAAAGAACTAAAAAAATCTAAAAATATTCACAGAATAAAAAATGTCCGTGATTCTTTTAAATGTTGACATATTTAAAAATAGTTTAGGAAATTAAAAAATGTTCACGAATTTGAAATAAATGTTTGTGAATTCAACAAATGATCACATATTTGAAAAAAAATTCGACATATTCAGAAAATGTCCACAGTTTCAAAAACAATGTTCAGGAAAAAGTGTTCTTGTATTCAATAAATGATCGACAAATCGAAAATATGTTTGTGAATTCAAAAAATGTTCATGATGTTTTAAAATGTTTTGCAAAATTAAAAAGAATGTTCACATGTACCAGGAAATGTTTGCCGATCGAAAAAGATGTACACAGTTTCAAAAAATGTTCATAAATTTGTAGAAATGTTCACAATATTCAAAGAGTAAATTGTGCTTCACTGGCACCAAGCTAAGATCTTCAGTTATATATTTTGGAGCTATATGTTATTCACTCTTGTACTTAACTTATATTCTAAGAGTAAATTGTATATCTTAAATATGAAATTATCCATGTTTCATATGCTTAGTAATAGTTTCACTTGGGTGAATTGTTGAGTGAATTGAAATTTGACAATCATGATATTGTTCATATAAGCAAATCACGAAATATTAGTATAATAAAGAGAAATTTGACATACAAATATATCACATATTTTATTATTGTGAATACCTATTCATTATTTTCCAAACATGGTCAAATAAGTTGAAGTTGGACAAGGAAGACAACATAATGAGTTATGCTTGGGTATATTTACATAGAAATCATATGTAATGGAAACTCCAACATGTGGTGCTTGTTTATAATCTTTTGCTAGCCAAAAATTTCTGTACTAAGCAGGAATACTGCTTGTGCATCCAAAATCCTTGCGACAAGTTTATTTCATGAGTGTCCATCATATCTACTTATATATGGTATTTCACCGCCATTCTATTAAATTTGCATGTGCCACCTCTAAAATCTTCAAATGAACATCAGTTTTGTGCACCCTGGCCCGGGGCGGGCACAGCAGCCGCTGCGCGCACGAGCTCTGGCCCCTGCAAGGCACCACGGCCCCGTCGCCCCACGAGCTTGGCCTTCCTCCCCGGCATGGCCACGTTCGCGTGATGGGCGTCATTGTTGTCGTGTTCTTCTCGCCACTGCAGGTGGGGACGCTTGTTTATTGAATCTGACGTGGAGCATTGCCCGGGCTTGTTCGGACACCCTCATATTGCCCCCAGATTTGAGACGGGTTTGAGGTACGCCTGTCAGTTCAGTCGTTTAGGATGAAAATAAAGGGTCCAATTGGGTCAGCTTTTTTTTGACTGGGCACTGAGTGGCGGGCATTTTGAATCTGGACCGTGTATGGATAACGTGCTGCTACGACCATGCACCACACGCGTGCTCGCGGCCACCATGGACATGCACTGCACAGAAACCAGCTTAGTCCAGTGCAGTACGTGTGAACAAGCATGTGATGTGAAGAGGTCGCGGTGGAAGAAGTTAATCAAAAAAAGTCATGCTAGGGTTTGACGCCCCGCGTGACCCTGCGGCGGCGGCGCTGCCGCCCCCCGTCTCCGACGGGGCCATGGCCCCTGCCGGACCCCTTGCCATGGCTGGACTCCGTCCGGCCTATGGCCACGTTGCGACTCTGTCCGTTCGTTTGCCGTGGACTCCACGAGATTGCTGCGGCCCGCGTTTCCGATCGAAGGAGTGCGTGGAGGGTAGATATCCTATCTGCTACGCCAAGGAATCAGCCTGCAGCTCTCCTATGAAACCTTTCGACGTGGTGGCTGTATCTACATTCTACAATATCCAATCACGATCATGAACCTCCAGATCGTGTCTCTCTACCAACGCGAGAGACCAAGGCGAATTCTCATGGTGCAAAATCGTTGACCAGGCAACTCCGAGTGATTCTATCGGCTGCAGCTAAGGATAAGCTGGAAGATGGTGGGGGCGACTATGGGGCTCCCCTTGCGGATGCCGCCCTCCCGAAGCCGTCCGACAGTGGAACGAAAGTTGCTACTATATGGATAGCTCTGTTGCGCGAGCCACGGTTGCGGCGGTGGGAGGCTCTAGAGCACCAGATCAATCATACAGCGGGAGCGCAGCACAGGAACGGCCGATGACCATGGGCAAGGAAGATTTCATGGGGGGAGAGGTTATTGGTGTCATGGAATGGCTAGCTATGGTGGACTTGAAAGAAGAGCGTGTAGGTGGTATTCTGAAGAAAGGATGCGTTAGCCAAGAGCAACAGAGACTGAATTCAGAGACACATATGGAGGAGATGGCGAGTAGTGTGGTGCGCTTGGCGGATTTGGAGGCAACCGGCCTCGGGCCCGTCAGGAGCTATGAATTGCTTTGTATGGAACTGTCGGGGGGCGGGGAACTCCCGTACAATTCGAGATCTACAGTCTCTCTGTCGAGCCCATTCCCCGAAGCTGGTGTTCTTATGTGAAACAAGGCAACAAAAACACAAGATGGCTAGGATTCGTATTTCGTAATCGTTTAGGCCTCAAAGGGTTTGCTGGAATAAGTAGTCAAGGAAAGAGTGGTGATTTAGCTTTGTTCTGGGATGAATCCTTGTACGTTGATATTCAGGACATTAATGAAAGATGGATTGATGCTTACATTCGTGTTTCAGTCGATGACCCCATGTGGCGAGTAACTTTAGTGTACGGAGAACCGAGAGTACAAAATCGACATTTGATGTGGGAGAGTCTATGTAGAATGAAGTGTACCTCTGACATTCCGTGGCTGGTCACAGGTGACTTCAACGAGGCATTATGGGAGTTCGAACACCTGTCTGCTACTCCAAGGCCACAAGTTCAGATGATTGCTTTCAGAGACTGCCTTGAGACATGTCAGCTTGTTGATTTGGGGTTCTCGGGATACCCCTACACTTATGATAATAAGAGAAGCGGACGGGCGAATGTACAGGTGAGGTTGGACAGGGCGGTGGCAGATAACAATTGGCGCGACTTGTTTCCTAAGGTGGAGGTGGCTCATCTAACTTCCCCGTGCTCGGACCACTGTCCTATGATCATCCGGTGCCTCAAGGAAACAAAGGTTCGGATGGGTAAGACACGCAGGTATGAAGTGATGTGGGAACGCGAGCCAGCGCTAGCTGAAGTGGTGGAGGAGGCGTGGTCTACTGCAGGCGCAAAGGGGGACTTGGGGCAAATCAGTAAAGCTCTCCGATCAACCATGGCAGTACTGCACAAGTGGAGCAACAAAAAACTAGGGAATATCACTAGAGAAATTGAGAAGTCCAGAACACGCTTGGAAGAGCTTACTAATATGAATGTGGATCGCAATGAAATACGGAAGGCATCTGACCATATGAGCGAGTTACTATATAAAGAGGAAATGATGTGGCTTCAATGTTCTAGGTTGGAGTGGCTGAAACACGGTCACCGCAACACAAAGTTTTTCTTCCAGAAAGCAATTTGGAAAGCTCATAAGAATAAGATTAAGGGACTTGTGGATGAGAATGGGGTACTCCGAACTGAACATCATGTGATGTTAGGTATGGCGCTGTCATATTTCCATAGGTTATTTGAAGCTGACCAAAATTTGCATCCTGAAACAGTGGTCGAGTTGTTTGATCACGTGATTACCGAGGAGATGAACACAAAACTTTGTGCACCATTCACAGACAAGGAGATCAGCGATGCTCTTTTTCAGATCGGTCTGCTCAAAGCGCCCGGTCCAGATGGATTTCCGACGCGATTTTTTCAGCGTCATTGGGGCACTCTAAAGGAGGACATTATCTCAGTAGTGAGGTTGTTCTTTGTGACAGAGGGTGTGAACAGCACCACCATCGTCCTCATACCTAAGGTGGACAACCCACGAATGTTAACGGAGTTCCGCCTCATCAGTCTCTGCAACGTGGTGTACAAGATCATTGCCAAGTGCCTAGTAAATCGGCTGCGACCAATCCTAGGCTATGTGGTATCGGCAGAGCAAATTGCATTTGTGCCAGGAAGGCTGATCACAGATAATGCGTTAATTTCTTTTGAGTGCACGCACTATATCAGGCAAGAGAAGGACCCGGCAAAGAGCTTTTGCGCTTATAAGTTAGACTTGTCCAAGGCATACGACAAGGTTGACAGAGATTCCTAGAGCAAGTGATGCAAAACATGGTCTTCACGGACCGATGGGTGAGATGGATCATAACATGTGTCACCTCGGTCCGGTATTGTGTAAATCTGAATGGAGTCCTCTCAGATTCATTTGCACCGTCGCGTGGGCTACGGCAGGGAGATCCTCTATCCCCGTTCCTTTTCCTTCTTGTCGCTGACGGTTTGGCTGCTGTACTAAAACAGGGAGTGCACAACCAGCTAATAACACCGGTGAGAGTGTGTCCGCGAGCTCCGGGGATCTCTCATCTCCTTTTCGCCGATGCCACTTACTTTTCTTCCGGGCTACAGTACAGGAGGCAACGAATATCAAGCAAGCGCTAGAATCTTATGCACGTGCTACAGGCCAGCTAATTAACCTGCAGAAATGTTCTTTACTGTTTGGGGAGTCTTGTAATGCAGCGGACAGAGAAGGTGTGGTACAAGTTTTGGAGGTGCAGCAACAAAGCTTTGATGAGTGCTACCTAGGACTTCCTACACCGAATGGACGCATGTCTAAGAGCCGGTTTCAGAACCTACAACAAAAGTATATGAAAAGAATGGTCGAATGGGATGCTTCCCATCTCGCACAGAGCGGAAGAGAAACACTGATTAAGTCTGTCGCTTTGGCGATTCCAACCTACATTATGAGTGTATTTAAGCTCCCGGCTGCCACATGCGAGGATCTTATGCGTATGATCCGCAACATTTATTGGGGAGTGGAGAAGGGACGAAGGAAAATGCATTGGCGCATTTGGATCCATCTCATAAAACCAAAGGCACATGGTGGCCTTGGTTTCCGTGATCTACGGATGTTCAACCAGGCCCTCTTGGCGCGTCAGGCCTGGCGGCTCCTCTCAAATCCAGACAGTCTCTGTGCGCGAGTTCTTAAGGCGCGGTACTACCCAAATGGAAGCCTTGAGGATACGGTTTTCTCGTCGGGTGCATCGGCAACTTGGCAAGGAGTGCAACATGGCTTGGAGTTATTGAAAAAGGGCCTGATATGGCGTGTCGGGAATGGTAGCTCAATTCGGATATGGCATGATAGCTGGATTCCGAGGAAGGGAGTTGGCAGACCTATCACACCTCAAGGCCAGTGCAGGATGCGCGCAGGGTCACCGAGCTACTTGACAACCACGACAACTGGCGGCAAGGACTAATACGGGAGACTTTCTTTCCTGTTGACGCAGAAGAGATATTGAAAATAAAGACCTCACCACGCATGGATGACAATCTTATTGCTTGGGCGTATGAGCGGAATGGATGCTTCTCGGTACGGAGTGCTTATCGACTTGCTCTGGAGGATCATCTCGGGCCTTTATCAGTCGCGGCGAGCAGGCACCGGACGGGCGGCGAGCCGTCTGGGCTTTTATTTGGAGGTGCCCTGCTCCTCCTAAGGTTTGCACCTTTGTCTGGCGCCTTCTCGCAGATTGCATGCCCACGCGGGTGAACAAGAAACGTCGAGGACTGGAAATCTCTGACATGTGCTCCCTCTGTGCAACTGACCCGGAGGACACTTTTCATGCATTTTGCAGACGTCCGACGGCAGTGGGGGGCTGTGGCAAGCGATGGGCGAGCACTGGAGGATCCCGACGACGTGAAGCTTCAGGCGAACGGGCACTAAGTGGCTCGCCCAAGCGTTCTGTGATTTGTTGGAAACGGAGCAGATGGTGTTGATGATGACGCTATGGCGGTGCTGGCACGTACGGAACGAGCTGACGCATCACAA